>NC_066280.1:13140238-13442762 GCF_905404315.1 Leptidea sinapis | reverse complement strand
CCCACAAACATCTGTGTTCTAACATGCGAGGGTCTGTCACCAGCCCAGTAGCTCCTTTAACTTTCATTTTAGAATCCATCGCCTATCAACATAAAAATTCGTCATAGATTTATAAATAAATAACTGCTGGTGCTTTTGGAAGCTATATTTACTTTGGCGAGTTAGAGTAGCTATTATTATTCAACACCCTGATGTTAGTTGGCCAACCATTTGTATCATACTTATAGAAAAGGCGAAAGATTTTAATGTTTTGAAGGGAAACCAAGGCTCTTGTTACTCATATGTATATATTCCTAGAGAACCACAGCCATTGCAATAATTTTCAATAAAAATTCATTCCTTTCGTTTTTTATTGTATAAAAATGGTTTAATGATATTTAGATAAATGTTTTGTAATTAAATTTGGTATATGGTATAATAATAGAAATTTGGTATATGGTATAATAATAGTTTCATTGGTTGTATTTCATAACTTCTTTATTACAATGATTTTCTTTCTCCAAACGTAAAATAGCATGAGGAATAAAATTTTTAAGGATTTTTGTTTTGTTACCCAAAGAAGTATACTTCTTTCGTGTTCGTGTGTAACTTACACATTGTAATTATTATGATGGGTACTCACAATATATATTTTATTAATTTGGTGGCGATATTTCATGAATCGTGGTCGCGGTACTTTTGCGCAATCAAAAATGACAACCCTAAATAATCCGCAAAAGCCGAACACTTGCTTAAGGCCGGTACCAACCACTCGATCAAGCTGCATAACCCACGGGTGATTTCTGCTGAACGCCAATACATCCCATGGCTTATAAGAGAAGCTATTTAAATTAAAAAGCATCCTAATAAGTTTAATAGGCATGATGGTTTTAGACTACCGCAAACATTGAATCCTGTGGTATCTCTCTGCAGTACAAATGTAACAAAAGGACCCGAAAGTATGGACGTCGTCAGTAGTTGTGGATTAGGGAATCAAAGACCAAAACAAATTAGGCGCCACATGGAACGATTGATGTACTATTAGTGTCAAGTGTGAATATGTCAAGAGTTTCTCATCGCCTCCGTAGTCCGCAGAGACCAGGATTAATGCAATTGGTATATTCGTGAGCACCCTTCATAATAATTACAATGTTAAAGTTCTGCAATTATAAAAGTTTAAAAACATATACACACACAATTATTCTACTCTAACTTTTATATCTTGTACCATACGTCGAATTTACATTATCTCATTTTGCAGCTCAAAGGTACTGAAAATTAAGTCAGACAGATTTAAATAACAGCTTAGTTCAACATATCCAAACAAAATGTATATATTTTACAAAAACGAATACTTCAAATACAAAATCACAGATGCATTTAAGAGAGAGTGACACAGTTAATGGGTAGTGCAGATACACCAAAACTGAGTGTGCTGTACGGCATTCACCGAGTTCTGACCTGATTTTGTTAATAAGATGGTTTATTTTGCATGGTTTACCTTATAGCCTTTTTCAATAGCTTTCTGTTACATTCACACTCAAATCATCCTTATTATAAGCAATCTATTGCTACTGGTAAAACAATACGCATTGACATTATAATAATTATCTGATGCATACTGCACGACGACTTTCCCAGAATGGAAAGTGTAAAATACAAAATTAACTACTTTATTTAATAACTGTTAAAAGTAATTTTCTAAGCAACTCACTATCTGATAATGATCCTTTAAAACTGTCTCCAAAACCGTCCTCTTCTTTAGTTGAGCCTTTCTCTTAGCATTGACAATCAGAGCTGACGGCTGTGAAATTAATATTGCAATTATAGTGACATGGAAATATAAATCAGTGGTAACATTGTAAATTGTCTAGTAGGAACGAATGTAAACATATGTGGCCTTATAATTAACATGGGTATAAAGTTATACCTAAGAATAAACAAAGAATGTGCAAAATGTTGACTTGTTATTTATTCACATGAAGAGCTAAACATCTTCATAAACCGGATCTCATGAGTTAAGAATGCTGATTACAAGACAGGCACACTATTACAGGTAATAGTTCCGAATATAATCAATTAATTGAACAATTAACACAAATTAACTACCTATCAGTATGCCAAATCAGAACCTGAGTTTTTTAAAGTTTGGGCAACTAGAATTTGGTTTCAATATTTATAGATTTTTTTATATAATAATGATTTTTGGACATTAATATCTAAATAACCTTTTGAGATGTGTTTATGAAATTTGGAGCACATAAATGTATCTCACAATCCAAATACATAAGCCAAGCTTAATGTTGATGTGAAATAGTATTTCGAGTTATGGGGGTCAAAAGTGGCTCTAAATGGTTAATGTAATACACATAATGCTGCTCATCAGGTCTGTTAGCTAGGCTTGACACACACCACATATCTAACTAATAAAACTATGATAGCAAACACTGAAATGACTTAACCAACTCACTTATAATACTATAAATAATTATATTGCATGGGTAGAGAAGCCACAAAGATAAATGTGACAAATACAGATTTAGTAAAATTTTATTGCAATAGAAATACACACACATAAACACTTAAGTATTACTGTATCATGAACAAATAAAATGTTCATCACAAGGACACACATTCATTAGCTTATGAAGTAATTTATTTCTTTACCCTGGCTTTACCAGCGGCTGCTGCACGTGTTTGTATTTTGGCTTTTCTTGCAGCATTTCTAGTTACAATACTCGTGGTAGCAATCTTGCTCTCGCCACCAGAATTACGGGCTTGATTTAGTATTGGAGTAGACTGAAGAGGAAACAATTAAAACGTAAAATTATAGACGGTAAAACTGATGCAAAACAATAACAAGAAATTATATTAACCATAGTTGAAATACACTCCTATACCAAACCATACACACTATTAGTAAACCACACTATACGATGCAGATATTTAGCCCGACATTGCTTGCTATTGCAATATTATTATATGCAATAATTTCTCAAAAATCAATAGCATATATTTTTTAGTACGTTAAAAATAATTTAATTTACACACTGCCCCGTGCCCACTGCTCAGTGTTTTTATTTTAGTTTTTACTTGCCCACAAAGAGGATGTAAGTACTTGCTTGCCCAGTGTTTCTTGCCAAATTATTTTGAGCTTTCAATTTTGACGATTTTGAAGACAGAAGCTGAATATAGTGGTATGATTCTCTTTGACAGAAAAGTAAGTGTTCTGTGGAGTGTGGACAGGCACAGAAACCAAAAAGTAGAAACAGAGTCTGTGGTCTGTACTCTGTGTCCGTTTTTCTGGTGACGGACGACGGTTGACGGAAGCTTTATATATTAGATTTAGATTTTAGCAAGATTTTAGCCTTATTAGGTGCAATTTAAATGTACACCCTCATGAAATAATTGAAATAACTACTAAAATGTTCAGTGTACTATACAGACACAGAAAAATCATGTGAAAGAAATAATATAGGTTTGATTCTGTTTTAAAAATACAATGTTTCAAACAGATTAAAACTTAAAAACAATGTTTTTGAAAACAAATATTTTTAAAGCGATTACTTTCAAGAATGGTGTCCAGTTGCCTTTTACATACTGGATTCTTGTTATATTACGATTTGCTCTCACATTGTGGCCACAATCCGGTTACATACATCCCGATGAATATTTTCAAAATGTTGAAGTAATTGCTGGTACTAATTTTTCTACATTGTGATGTTACTGCCATAATTTATGAATAAGTTCATTATAAATAATCATACAAATTTTTTAGGTGATGTTTTTGACATAGAAATATCAAGAACTTGGGAGTTTGATCCAAAATTTCCAATAAGAAACATATTTGTGCCTAAACTAGTCCTCAGCCCACCACTAAATCTTATAAGAATTCTTAATCCATTTATGAAAAGCCACTTTCAAGTTGATCTTAAAACTCCTTACTTTTTGCTTGTTATTCCAAGACTATTTATTTGTGCTTTATCATTAATAAATGACTATTGTCTCTACAAACTGTGTGTGCTGTATGGTCAAAATTTTAGAAACCGATTAAAAATATTTGCAAGCTCATATGTAGTTCTTGTCTATGGCACTAGAAGTTTTTCAAATAACTTTGAAATGATATTCTTTTCTTTACTACTTTATTTAGTAGGTGATTGTATGTTGAAGTCTGATAAGATTATTTATCATAAACAGTTTCTAGATGAAAGGTACAAGCAAGCTTTAACACCAGCTGAGAGAGTGAGGATAAATAAGTTACAGAGTCATATACCACAACATTCACTCAATTATGTATTTGTAATTGCATCTATAGTTGTTGTTGGTACATTTAATCGTCCTACATTTATTGGGTTTGCTTTTGTGCCTATATTCTTCTGGCTTCATAGAGGTTTAGGGACACAAGTTGTAGGATTTGTTGACTTCCATATAAGAATATTCATATTAAAAATCTGTGCAATACCCATGCTATTATTACTGATTATCATTGACTCTGGATACTATGGGTATATCACAATGGCGGATATAGAATCCTTAGAAATAAGTTGGAACAATTGGATTGTGACACCATTGAATTTCTTGAGATATAATGCTGATCCAAGTAATCTGACAAAACATGGACTACATCCTCGGTGGCTGCATATTGCTGTCAATGTGCCCTTACTATTTAATGTTTTGGGTTTCATAGCATTATACACAGTACTAGTCAACTGTTACAGGTAATATTTAAAGCAACTCTTTAATGCAGACAATTCATACTTAAATCTGTTTACTAAGAGTAGACAATGTTACTTCTATCATTTCAGATTCATCTGCGGGATGTACAGTAAAATGCCGAGAAGACAAAGTATCCGAGGCTTAATGTTGCTCTCAGTGATAATTCCATTAGGTCTGCTATCATTGTTTCCACATCAAGAAGCACGGTTCATTATACCATTGCTCGTTCCACTTGTGTATCTCTATGCTAATATGTTACATGCCAATGATGAGGACACACAAAATGTAAAGAAGATGAAGAAATTTTTTTTATCCGTCTGGTATACTCTTAATATAATTTTTACTGTATTTTTTGGTTTCATACATCAAGGTGGTATTTATCCATTTGTAAATAACCTCTTTTATGAAATCAAAGGAAATTATGGAACCCATGTGCATGTAATAACAACCCACAGTTATAGTATACCAACATATCTATTGCAACTAGAAAGCACTACACGTCTGTGGATTGATAAAACAACAAACAAAAGGTATAAAGTCGCCCCTAGCACATTTTTGCATAAATTTGGTTCAATGCCAATGGAAGAATTATTTACTGTAGTGGATGACAGTTTGACCATTGCTGAGATGCGTTTGCATAAACATAACAGAAAATATAGACTTTATTTAGTTTCACCATGTTCATTACATAATAAAGTAATGAATGTTTCTGTGAAATATCATTATATGGAAATAAAAAATGAATATACCTACTATCCACATTTTTGTACAGAAGCATTACCCGACTTCCCAAATGCAAATGATCACAACTGTTACAGCAATGGATTAAGAACAAATGAATCTCAGCTAATATCTCTGAAACTTTCTCAAAGAATCTCATGTTATTTAAGTAAGTTTTGCTTGAGGGCATATAGTATAAGATCGAAAGGAGTATGAAGGTATTCAAACATTGTAAATAAAACAATTTGTTTTTTATATTTGAATTTATAGACTTGGTATTTGAGTTTTTTAAACAATTTAACAAAAATCATTTTTAAATTGAGTACTTAATTTTAAGGATAATAATTAATTTGTGATATCAAAGTTCTGATTTTTTTACATTTTATAATTAATGAATTTTACTTAATAATTTTATTAAAGTTTGTAGTTTGTGTTATAACACATTATTATAGTCATGTCCCACCAGCTAGAGCACTTGCTTAAATTTTTTATAGTATTTAAGTTCACACATAAAACATTGTCCAATTGTTTGTTTTGTATATTATTTATATTAAATGTTAAAAAATAGTTAAAATATAAAATATTTTAACTATTTTTTAAAACATGTGAAAATTAAATAGATGCCATTTGTCTTCAACTAGATTTGTTTTACTTCAAATTTCAAATAAAAGAGGTGTTTGGATTAATATCTTATATCAGTCTAAACATGTAATTAACACCACAGGTTTTTCCTTGGAAATTTCAAAATAGGCATAGGGCGATCTCTTTGACACAGCCGTCTGGACGCCGCTTACACCGTCAAATTATTATATTATTTTGACTATAACCCTTATCTTCATAATATTACACAAATATTTTTATTCGAAATCGATAGACCTCATTCAACTAGAGCTGACCAAACAAAACATAGTTTCTCTAAATTAAGAAGTTCTAAGCAAAGGTTAAGTGATGCAGAGGAAATAATTCAAAATATTCCCGCATCCCCATCCACCGCATGCAATAATTATTGCCCTAAGGGTAGTTAGTAGTATAATCAATAATGGATGTGGATTATAGAAATTTTACATATTATTTTGGGAGTATTGTTTATATAAAGACGTTAGTATTCACTTCTATAAAATACTTCAATCTAGGTTTTAGAACATGTCCGTAAACTTAGCTACTAAAATAGTGAACTAACGAAAACAAGAAACGACAGTCAATATTCAACTACGTAAGGCGATCGTGACACGTACACACAAGTTCTGTCGAATATAATTATTAAAACGCGGTTTATCATTAAATTTAGTTAAATTAAATTATTGTAAGTTCTTATAAGCATATATTTTTGATAGTGAATGTGTATTCTTTAAGTGAATTTTAAGCAACAGTGAGCAAAAGAATATTTAAAATTGACGGTGATACGTTATTATTAGATTATTGAGGCGATTGCGGCGTGTCGCTGGCAAATATCGTACATAATATTATCCGTAAGTGATGTAAATATTATATTAACAAATGAGTCATTGTTATAAATTTTTGATTAAAATCTATAAATATACTTTGGTTGAGGCAGTTTGTGTGTTGTGTTGAGTTGGGAAAGTATACAAGTAATATTATACTTGCACACGCACCCATTCCTGTATCGAAACGAGCGACGCATTGTTAGTAAACAAAACATCTTATAATTACATCGTATATAATTACTGATTACCGATATAAGTTTTAGATTATAAGTTATATAACAAAATAAGTTAACAAGCATGGATTGCGAGAAGTGTAAAAAAGTTGTAAGCGAGAAGGATGTTATAAAATGCGTGGCTTGTAATTTATATAAACACTATTTCTGCGCAGATTTGACTGTTACCAATGAACAAAATGAAATGGAAATGCTCTTTATGTAAATCTAAAAAGACCGGCACATCGGGGATTATCTCACACCAGAATGCTCTCCTTCATCTATGTTGAACGTCAACCATTCACAGAATATTTTGATGCAAAGTTTGATAGTCTGCGTCAACAATGGCGGGAAGATTTGCACATCGCGATTCAAGAGGTATCTATGAGTGTAAAGCAGCAACGCCTGGATGCCTCGGAGAGACGTATTAAGGAGCTGGAAAAGGCCTTGGCTTCCTTCACATCGCGCCCAGAATGTATTGAGGAAAGCACCACATTACGCGCCGTTCATCAAAGAATGCGACATTCGATCGGTGCATCGTGTGACCCCCGGCCCAGGAGTTCGCAGTGATCGCCCTAAAAACATTGTGCTACAACTATGCACCCGGCGTCAAAGAGACGAAGTGATAGCATCCGCGCGCGCCCGCCGCTCCTTGACGACTGACCAGCTGCTCGGCCAAAATTAAAAATTACATGTACGCATGGATTGACTTGAGCAAAATATGACTAAGTTACTTCTTTACATTAGATTGTATAATTTTAAGACATAATAGAACTTCATATTCATACCTTTATTTAAATAATATGTTTGTACTCGGAAGCACGCAAAACAATCCTTAAATTAATATTTATATTGTACATTTTATTTTACTTTTCTTTCCATAATGATTTCTGATAATATTACGATTTTTTACCAAAACTGTGGTGGCTTAAAGTCAAAACTTACAGACCTAAAACTTAATTTGCTTGTTTGCAATTATGACGTCATAGTTCAGTTGAAACCTGGCTTTCCCAAGCCATACTAGATTCAGAATTACAATCAAATGAATATGGGACTTAATCGTCGGGATCGGAACTTGGCTTTGACTAATAAGAAAGGAGGTGGGGGTGTATTAGTATTTGTCAAAAAAAACATTAATACAATTAGGAGGTCGGATTCGGAGGCCATCGACTTGGAAGAAATTTATTTACATTTCCTTGCACATGACGGACTACTTCTATGTACCACCTGCATCCAAAACCATAGTTTATGATAGGTTTTTCTCCAAGCTCCATAATGTTCGTACTAACATGAATTTTAATAACTACTTACTACTGGGCGACTTTAATCTTCCCTACTTAAAATGGTCAAATGATGCTCCTTTTCTTCACCCTTCTCTATCTGATACGGAACCCTCAAAATAATTAACTTATACCATATATTTTTTGATTTTAAAACAAATAAATACTATTGTGAACCAAAACGATAGAATACTAGATTTCGTATTTTGTAATATTTTAAATTGCACGGTGAATATTTCAGACGATCCGTTACTTAATACTGTACCTCACCATCCACCACGACATATATTTTTTTCTATGAAGAAAACAGAAATTTCTTTAAAGCTAACTATGATACTATTAACGAAGCAATATCTAATGTTGACTGGCTCTCTGAACTTAATCCTTTAGCTCCTGAAGATGCAGTTGATAATTTCTATAAAAATATCAATAGCATAATTGAATGCCACGTGCCTCTTAAACGACATGTATCGCCAAGGTTTCCAGTTTGGTTCTCAAGAAGTTTGATAAGTACATTGAGACGTAAACCAAAACTTTGGTTGAGATGGAAAGTTTACCAATCCGATTGTTATAAAAAGTATATTGAAAATGTCGAATCATCCTTTAAAAAATAACATTAAATTCTTTTGGAAATATACACCTAACCTTAAAGAAACGAATTCCGGATATCCCCACACAATGATACTAGAAAATGACTCTTCGGATAATCCTACTACTATATCAGAGATGTTTTCAAAATACTTTCAATCGGTTTTTGAACCAGTATCACCCAAGGCTTACAACATTAATAAACTTAACGATGTTACATCTGATAGCCCAGTGTATCTAAACAGTATTTAACCTTACCAAATCTGAGATATGTAAAACTTTAAAAAATCTGGACCTAGGAATCTGGAAGGGAATAATTGTAATTATTTTAGTTAGTTATAATTTGTATATGTATTTCATCTTTTGTTTCTGTTTTTGTCTCCAATAAAGTAAATAAATAAATAAGAAGCGGAGCGGATCATTTCAATGCATCCGCTCCGCTTCTTGTTGGCTCTGACCCTTGAATGCCCTGAAATGAAAAAAATACGACATTTGTTATTTGATATATTGAGTGCTCTGTCTCTATTTGCTATATGTATACCTAATCTAAGATTCTGATTTCTGTGATTGATTGATATGTTTTTTTTTATGGAATAGGAGGACAAACGAGCGTACGGGTCACCTGGAGTTAAGTGATCACCGCCGCCCACACTCTCTTGCAACACCAGAGGAATCAGAAGAGCGTTAAGGAAGGTGAAACACCACACAAGGAAGCTGATTCCACAGCTTCGTAGTACGAGGAAGAAAGCTCCTTGAAAACCGCACTGTGGAGGACCGCCACACATCCAGATGGTGGGGATGATATCGCAACTTGTGGCGTGTCGTACGAAGGTGAAATTCGGCGGTAGGAATCAGGTTGAACAGCTCTTCGGAACACTCCCCGTGATAAATGCGGTAGAAGACACACAATGAAGCGACGTCTCTACGGAACGCCAAGTGATCCAGCCGTTCACAGAGCGCTATCCCCGACAATTCGAGCTGATCTGCGTTGCATGCGGTCAAATGGATCGAGCTGATACTGGGGTGCGCCAGACCAGAGATGACAGCAATACTCCATGTGAGGCCGGACCTGCGCTTTGTAGAGCGCTAGAATGGGCCGGCTTGAAGTATTGCCGTGCTCTATTTATGACGCCCAGTTTCTTCGAAGCCAATTTGGCTTTGCCCTCCAGATGGCCACGGAATTGGCAATCGCTCGAGATTTCGAGACCCAGTATTCCGATACTAGGCGAGGCTTTAAGGGAAGTGTTCTCGAAGAGCGGTGATACGCCAAATGGGGTTTTTTTAGTGGTAAACGCGCAAACTTGAGTCTTCTTGGGGTTAAATTGGACGAGGTTCAACTTACCCCATTCCGCGACCTTCTCGAGAGAGGACTCGATAGAAGACACAAGTTTCTCCCGGCACTGGTCAACGTTTTCCCGAGAGAGATCTGCATGGCCCGTGCATACGGCATCACCAGTGCTGTCGTCTGCATAGCAATGCATGTTGGCGGTGTCCAACATATTATTGTTATGCAGAAGAAACAGCGTGGGAGACAGCACACAGCCTTGGGGCACTCCAGCGTCCACGGGCTTGGGATTCGAGCAATAACCGTCGACAACGACCTGTATGCTGCGCCCAGTGAGGAAGCTGGAGGTCCATTTGCATAAGCTCTCGGGAAGCCCAAATGATGGAAGTTTTGCGAGGAGCGCCTTGTGCCATACACGATCAAAGGCCTTCGCTTTATCCAGGCTAACTGCCAAGCCTTCCCCCTTGCTTTCAATAGCCGCCGCCCATCTATGTGTTAGGTATACCAAAAGATCGCCAGTCAATGGCGAAAGCCGTACTGCCGGTCGTTGATCAACTGGTGACCCTCAAGGTATACCAAGAGCTGGCGGTTAATTATGCTCTCCATGATTTTGGAGAGTAGGGAGGTAATAGCAATAGGCCTGTAGTTTGCCGGATCCGAACTGTCTCCTTTTTTTGGGATCGGATGGACAAGGGCTGACTTCCATGAATCAGGGACTACGCCTTTTAAATAAGAATGCCGGAATAAACGCGTTAGCGCCGGCGTCAACTCAGGGGCACACGTTCTAAGCACGATTGGAGAAATGCCATCCGGCCCGCTCGACTTCCTGACGTCCAATGAAAACAGAGCTCGCCTAACAGTTTTCTGTCGGAACTGTAATTCTGGCATGGGGCTCTGACACCGCGGGATGGTCGGCGGTGTTTTTCCGTTGTCGTCAAGAGTCGAGTTGGAGGCAAAAAGAGTGCACAGGAGATCGGCTTTCTCTTTTGCCGTATGGGACAGGGTGTCATTCCTCATGTGCAACGGCGGCATGGACGGCTGGTTGAAGTTACCAAGAGCAGCTTTCGACAACGACCAGAACTTGCGTGTTCCGGTCGGCTAACTGGAAAGCTAATTTTGACGACGTGCTTCGATTCCGCACGGGCGATTTGCAGCTTAAAAAATCTGGAGGCACGGTTATACTTCCTCTTCAGGACTTTGCAGTTCGGATCCTTTGAGCCCAGCGCCGCAACCCAAGTTCGATATGCCTGTTTTTTGCAGTCAGATGCTGCTTTAACTGACGCATCGAACCAGGGCTGTGATCTGCTACCGATCGGTACTACAGAGCTTGGTATAAAAATATCCATGCCCTGCAGTATCACATCGGCTACCGCAACGGCGCAGGCGCTAGAATCATCCGAAGGGAAACAAACCCTGCCCCAAGGGTAGGTACCTTCACAAGAAGATTCGTGAAATTACAAAAAAGTTCAGTTCTAAAACATGGACCATCGAAAACTCGGAGGGAAAGGTTGTGACTGAACTGGAAAATACTCTGGAAGTCTGGAAGAATTACTGCCAGCCGCTCTTCTTTGACCCTGATTCGCGCAGCTATATCTCCACTGAACCGGAAGATCATGACTTGGAACCTCTTATTCTTAGAGAAGAAGTTAAAGCTGCAATCAACCATCTAAAAGGAGGGAAGGCAGTTGGAAATGACTGTATTCCAATAGAGACAATCAGATGTTGCGGAGATTTCGGAGTAGATATGTTTCACACTATATGTAACAAAATTTGGGTGAGCGGGATGTGGCCGAAGGGACAAACCATACGCCAATGCAAAATTATGCACAGATCGCCCTGCGTATTGGCATTCGGCATTGTGCCCGTTGAAATCACCCAAGACTATGATTTCAGCGGAGGGGATCTGAGCAAGCACATCATCAAATGCCGCTTGAACGCAGCCCATGAGATGATCCGTTTCTGCGTTACCACTATGGGACCTGTAGACACACGCATAGATGCGGACGCGCTCCTCTAAATCTACGCGGAGCCAGAGAGTAGACAGGTCCCTACCCTCAAAATTGCCGAGACGGCGACAGCAGATGTCCTCCCTAACGTACACACATACCCAGGCATGAGGCATGAAATTATGCTCAATTTTGTACCCGGGGTACGTTAAATATGGCGTATCGCTAGGTCGAGATATGTGCGTCTCCATAAGGAAACACAAGGCCGGCCGCGCCGTCTCAAGGTGGTGGTGGATGGTGTTCAAATTGGAGTGAATTCCCCTGATATTACAGAAGTCCACATTAAGCGTGGAGCGGGGTGCCGTGGTGTTATGTGGGTTAGGTATGCGCGGTACTGTGCCCTCCCCAGAATACGAGGGGCAGCCCGAGCGAGAATGCTCGGGGAGGGATTCTCCGACTCTGGTAGAGCCGGACCAAAGAGTATAATAATATATAGGAAAAAGAGAGCCCTCTCTACGCATTATGAGCTGTCTATTTGAAAGCTGGGGCCATTTGCAGATTGGCTCCGAAAATAACTGTATATAAGCTCGAAATTATAAAATTCATTTTTAATGTTCTGACGCAATTAAATAACTAACTCTACTTTTTAATGTAGCTACGTATTGCAATTTATTACCATGTTGAAATTGCGCGTAGAGTTAGTTATCTAATTTTGTCACAACATAGAACTTTAAGGATAGATTTAGTAGTGTAAATATGCAAAATGGAACACAAGAGCTACATACATGTGCAAACGCTAGGCGTAGCCGCCATTTTATGACCAGTGGGCAGTAACACAAATAAAGGAAAGTTGAAAGATTTCAAAGCGAGTGACAGCTGCCAAAGCTTTCATTTTCGGGCCAACAGATGGCACTACAGTCTTCTGAAAACGTCAATTTAAGGCGTCTGTCCCACCCCTGATATGTAGGTACCTAGTGTACCTACTACATTTATCACAGAACATTAAAATAATAATACGTACGAAATTATTTCTAAATGGATAAACACAGGGATGCGTTGAAAATATCTATTGAGATGTCGTTAAAAGTAATACAACACCATAGGTGGTTGATGGATTTGTATGTTGTGGTAATTAATAATTTTTCCAAATTTTTGGTGTTTATATCATGGATAGCAGATATTTATAATCATTTATACTTTGGTTTTAGGATTTTTTCACAGAAAATCATTGGGAGCTTTTGCCTTTAGCATGGCGAGAATGTTTCTGTGATATAGACCCACAAACCCTTGGATACATAATAAGGGATCTCCCCACAAATCATATTCTGCCGCTATCATTTTTAGCACTCATGAAAGTGATTAAATCATTAAGTTTTCCTAGGCAAAGCGTCAATAGAGTTGAATCTAATGAAAAGCAAAGTGTCATTGGATCACATCCTAAGCTAAAAAATTTGTTTTTAAAACATGTTAAACTAAAAAAACGTCATGAGATCAGTTTGATGGCAAATGTGGTACATTCTGTTGCTGTTGAGAGTTGCTGTGATGCTGTAATAGATTTTGGTTCTGGTCTTGGACATTTAGTGAGAATGCTTTCATATAAGTATGATTTACATACTGTTGGAATTGAAGGACAAAACCAACTGACGGATGAAGCTAGGTCTGTACTATCGGTATGTATAGGGTGGGTTTGGTGTTAATTATTGAATTGAAAATTTCTTAAGGTGAGCTTGTCAGTATATTATATATTATAGCAAATGTGCTGCATGAGTAGACTTACGATTAGCACTAACACCCTCCTCAGTACATTCGCATTTCAACCAAACAGTTGCCTCGGGAGAACTTGGAATGAGGCTCATGTTAGCATTAGGGTGCAAGTAGTGTTAAAAGGTAGACTTAAGGAGTAGCAGTAGCAACTAACATAGGTTTAAGTAAAAATTGTAACTAACAAATTTTGGATTTTCTGTCAGGCTAAGTGCTTACCTGTTTTTTATTTATATGGGTAAAATGCCTGAAATAAATGATTTAATTATTATTTATTTGTTATTATATATAGCTTGTGTGACTGTTATAACTCTATAGATATATTGAACAAAAATAGTTGTATTTTAATTGTTATCAACCTCATCTTGATGAAGTCCACTTCTGTCATGAGGTCCTAAGTGTGCTTAGGAGTATTTTTAATACTGTTTTTATTTGATTTATTACTTATTTTAAATATGTTATATAATATTTAGGGTTAAAATAACTAAACACATATTTTTTTCAGAAAACTGGACTCAGAATTAGAATATACTGCACAAAAGTATGTTGATGCTGAAACAATGAGAAAACTAAATAGACCTATACACTGCAACAAAACACTAAATTCTCCAAGTCAGTTAGAAAAATTATCTTTTTCAATTTCAAACCACGGCCTGATTGGTTTACATCCGTGTGGAGACTTGGGACCTTTATTGTTAAAATACTTTGTTAGTTGTGAAAGATCAAAGTTTATTTGCCTTGTTGGTTGTTGTTACATGAAGCTAACCTGTGAAAATGGTATCGGATATCCAATGAGTAAATATTTACAGAGCCTTGATTACACTTTGTCATATCCCAGCAGAGAAATTGCATGTCATGCAATCGAGGTTTATTGTGAAAAATTGTGTAAAGGGGATTACAATGATTTGAAGGTAAGTGTGTAATATGAATGGTTTCTTATAATTTTTTGTTGGTAAAAGTAATGACAAATGGTTGATTACCTACACTGGTACAGATGTTTTGTAAGGAAGCATCTAAACATGAGATGTAAGGACCTTAGCAATCTAATTTATATAAGTTTAGTATAGATCATCTGATATTAAGTGATCAACGCCAGCCATATTATCTTGCCACACTAGAGGAGGAGGCTGCCACCAGGAGTGTTGCCGGCCTTTAAGGCAGGTGTATGCGCTGTTATTTAAATGCACCCATGTGTATCATCCTAGGAAAACCACACAAGGAAGGTTATTCAGCAAAACCAGAAAGTCACACAGCTTGGTTGTATGTGGAAGAAAGCTGTCAATAGTAGACACAAGTTTCTTCCGAACTGGTCGACAATTTCCCGAGAGAGACATGTATGGCCCATGTGTACAGCATCTCCAGTTCTGCAGTCCACATAGCAATTTTGTTGGAGGCATCCAACATATCACTAGCACTACACACAGCAAACATCCTTGGGGAACTCCAGAGTTCAGGAGCTTCCGGTTCGTGCAATAACCATCATCGACTAGCTAAGGAGGCGTGGGAGGCGGCGGCGGTGATGACACTGTTGGCAATCACTGGTGCGCAAAATGTATTCACAATGTACTCTATACAATCATCGGGTCACTATGGGTCTTATTCCGAGATGTGTTTAACGAAACAGGTAGAGCCCAACCCTTGACTATATTCAAATAAGTTCGTCGGCCGATTCTAATGGCTTCCAAAAGCTTGGGAGACTGCAAAGTTCTTATCGCCGGCCTATACTTTCTTGAACCGAATATAATGTGAGGTGTTGGAGTTTGCTCTGCCACAGCCGAGGTCCCGGCATACCATACATGAGGGGGCTAACAAATCAAATTAGGCACCTGTACAACTTTTACCCCTGATGATTGAATTATGATGTGTTATATATTTACAGGTACATG
Organism: Leptidea sinapis; assembly: GCF_905404315.1. NCBI lineage: Eukaryota > Metazoa > Arthropoda > Insecta > Lepidoptera > Pieridae > Leptidea > Leptidea sinapis. The sequence continues at coordinate 13,426,944 of NC_066280.1, read as the reverse complement.
CCTTCAGGGCTGCTCTAGAACGAATTTTGGTAGCACACAACCCCAAGCTTCGTCACTCACCCATCAGAAGTGTAAAACATACAGAAAATATGACATTCGAGAAGTAATAAATATGTTATATTACATAATATATCATTAAGTGGAGGAATTCAAATTAAAACATATCCAGTGGGAGGCTCCTTTGCACAGGATGCCAGCTAGATTATGGGTACCACAATGGCGGCTTTTTCTACCGTGAAGCAGTAACGTGTTATTACATTATTGTGTTTCAGTCTAAAGGGCGCCGTAGTTAGTGAAATTTCTGGGCAAATGATACTTAAACTCTAATCTCAAGGTGATTAGCGCAATTGTAGTAGCACTCAGAATTTAAGTAACTAAGAAGGATTATTTATCATCAAATTGGATTGAAGGGCTAACAAGTTTCAGAGTAATTACCACCTACTTTTTCATGTAACACAACTCACCGGAGTAATTATATCAGTGTTGCCATTATTAGACTTATTTCACAATATGTACATTGTTATTAAGGGTCGGAATGCATTACAGCGCGTCGCTTCACGTCGCTAGACGGTACCTATCGCATTACAACTGCAGTTAGTGGCAGCTCGCGTCATTTCTATAGCAGTTTGCGTGCGAACAACGTAACAAGATGAGCGATAGTGACGAGGATTAGGTCATTATTTCTTTATTCTGTGCAGAATGAGAACCTATTAACGGATGAGAAAAAAAAGATTTCAAAGTAAAATAAACTTTTTTCAACCAGGCTTAAACTAAGCGCTTTTGAATCGTCACTATAAGTATTTCTTTAAACTACTGAATCTACCATAATGTTTCGGAAAAAGTAGAGCTCTTGAAAAGAACACAACAAAAAGAGCCACAACGGCCACACTTTTCAATCAATAGAGTATTTTACAATGGCTGTAATATATAAAATAAGATAGTTTATAAGAGTATGCATCCAAAATAAATAAATATAATACAATTATTAATTTATTAAATTAAACTAATAAAATTAATTATTGAATTATTTTTATTTGGTTATTAAAATTAATTAAATTATAAGACAAAATTCTACAAATTTAACAATTAACAGTATGCATACTGAAGCGACGCGCCGCTTGCTGTGTCGCACTGAGCGTCGCTGCACTGCGCGTCAGTCTCTCGGAGGCAATTCTGACGCGACTCGCAGTGACGCTCAGTGCAGCACCGTTCTAGTGCGACATGTTCCATACAAAATGGTTCAAATAATATTATGACGCTTAGTGCCGCGCTGCGCAGCGCCGCGCTAATGCGTCCCGGCCTTAATGGCCGTTTACAGAACTTGTGTAGGTAATGAAGAACTATGTGGCTGACAGTGACTGTATCTCCCTTTCTACATCACCGTTGAAATTCGAAGTTAAATAGCAACTTATGTTCTACAAATAAAATTTGAAAACAAAATTTATGAACGATGCGAGACCCGAACCCGCGACCTCTCGCGCGTTCCGTGCGAGCGCTCTTCCAACTAAGCCAACCATTCGAGTGACGTATCATTGTTAAATCCTGTATGTCTTGTTCGACTCTCATGTTATGGCTTCATCTACAGGATCTACTTAACAGTTGCTAACCTGCTCAACCACAATATTTGCATATTAGGAACAATTTCCTACTTGAGATGTCACTCTTTCATCTCTAACCACTCGTTTTCTAATTTTATTTGTGTAATTAATCCGAAAAGTGAGGGTACTTTGAAAAATAACAAATTGTTTAGAACTTATATTCTCACTACATATGTACTTACTTCTTGACACTATGTTGAACCTACACATCACCGTGTTTGAAGCTTTCAATAATTTCAATTAATAACTTTATTTAAATCATTATTTTTCAGCTACTGCAAAATAGCATTGGAGCGTATGTCGTTGCCAGGCATGGACACTTCACAGGCGGAAGCGGATCTGTCGCAATGGAAGCGAGTGATCATCGTCTACACGCTCCGCTTGTTGCTTGCGCCGCTCGTTGAGACACTCATATTGTTGGATAGGCTCTATTACTTGACAGAACACGGTTGGTTGAGTAAGATGGTCAGTGTCATAATATTTACATATTATTGTGTGTCCTTACAATTAATAAACTTGGTATAATGTTATACCTGAGAATAAACAAAGAATACACTTTCGCGTACACCTCTGATGTTGCAAGAGAATGTGGGCGGCGGTGATCACTTAACACCAGGTGACCCGTACGCTCGTTTTTCCTCATATTCCAGAAAAAAACTGTCAATACAATGATAATGATTGGCCTTTGGACTTGCATTCCATGGCACTAAATAAATTAAAAAAAAAATGTATGCTATAGTTTTCCGAATGTCAAGCAGCCATGCAAATAAACGCGGGAAATGTTATATGATGAACCAAGTTTGTTTGTAAGGCCGATTATGTATGAAGAGAGTCTTCATACATTATCATATTTCTGCGCTCGCTGCTGGCGATGTTTCACTTGTTTATACAGACATTCGAAATTATTTGTCTACAGTTTGTCTTGAATACACAGCTTTATTATATTTGAGTTTATTAAGTGCTTACTTCTACTGCATCTGGCACCAGTGGGAAGCTCTTTTGCACAGGATGCCGGCTAGATTATGGGTACCACAACGTCGCCTGATTCTGCCGTGAAGCAGTAATGTGTAAGCTTTACTGTGTTTCTGTTTGAAGGGCGCCGCAGCTAGTGAAATTACTTGTACAAAGTCTCAAAAAGGTCTCCTTTGTTGGTGTATGAATACTATGAAATCAAACACGCTACAAGGATCTGAATCTCAGTCTGATGGTCGAGTCTGAGTCTTGAGTCATTTAATTAATTAATTACTGGCAAATGAGACTTAACATCTTATGTCTTAAGGTGACAAGCGCAGTTTTAGTGCCATTCAGTATTTTTGGGGTTTTTCAAGAATCCTGAGCGGCACTGCATTGTAATGGACAGGGCGTTACAACTACCATCAACTGAACGTCCTGCTCGTCTTGTCCCTTATTTTCATTAAATAATAATTGCCATACGGAGTATTCCGAAGAGCAGTTTGACTTATCCATGACTGATCCATGTGACGTTCTTCTACAATGCGCTTTTCAGGAAACTTTCTTTCACATACAACCAAATTGGTGAATGTACTTCCTTAGCGCGGTGTTTCCCAGTCGTTACGACAGAAGGGCCTCAAGAAATGCGCATGTTACCACCTAAAAGATCGGAATGCTACTGATATTCCTCCGTGGTTCCTCCAAGAGAATACTCGTTCGTCATCAATTATCATCATCAGCCGGAAAGCGTCCACTGCTAGACAAAGGGCTTCCCCAGAAATCTCCATGACGATCGGTCCTGTGCTGCCCTCATCCAACGTATTCCGACGATTTTGAACAGATCGTCGGTCCATCTCGTTCGTCATACGATTTCATAAAATAAAAATTGTAGTTGATAGTTCGAAAACATTAATTCAAGTTGCAATAACAATAATATATAGAAGTGTGATGAAGGCTTGGAAACCGAAAAAATCTAACCCGGAGCTTTTTGTTCAGGTTTGTTCTACGTTTGGGTTAAGTTGGGTTTAGGTCGTTTTAGTAAAGCCGGGTCTGCAGCGCCGTGTTTTCGTGTTTGATAACACAAAAACATGTTTTATTAACCGATTAGGGGCGCGGCTTAAAGTTTTGTTAAATAAAACATGTTTATCGCGAGAAATGGATAACATCACCCGCGTTCACCTACGGGGAGGGAAATTAACTGAATATGTTAGTGTTTACTGAACGAAGACGTACCTATCATTCGTAGCTAGCGATAATTCTATTTGGTTTGTTTGTGATGGAGTGGAATAAAAAAATTCTTTGTTTTTTATACAACTAGATAATTTCTGTTATCAGTTGTATAAATTGACTGGTTCTTTGGGATGTTATAATGTTAGCGTATAGACAGGCCTAATCACATTACATTATTCCACATCCTTTTTTTTATATCCGATGAGACTATATATAACTCTTGAAAATCACGTTCTAAGCAACGAGAAAAGGTATTCATACCGAACCTATTAACAATTTTTAATTCTTAAGTATTGAATGAATGTGATTGCATTTATGGTCGAATCCGGGATCTATTCCTGTTTCTTCTTTTGAGAACTAAATTGCTAGAACAGCCCCCACGTCTTCATCGTCATCCACTCATTTTTGAATGAAACAAAAACAGATGCAGTGGACGGACTGTTTTGCTAACTTGTTTTTTTAAACATGTTTTGTTAAAAAATTGGCCCAGCGGACCCGGCATAGTAAGTACATTAAAAAGTTTAGTTCAATTAACTTATTTATTGCGATACGATACCAGTACTTAGAACGGATTATTCATTGAACGCGCATTTGTCAGACTAATATTTAAATCCGAATGAAATAATAAATACGAACCGATAAAAAATTCATATTATTTTTTATTTCAGGTATTTACTGTGAAATACATCCTGTTTTTGATCCAAGGGTATCACCTCGCAACCATGTCATCATTGGACGGAAGATTTGATTTGTTATAAGTTATTAATTGTGAGCTTGTCATGACATTGATAATTATATTGTTGTTAACTCTTATACTTAGTATTATTTTATTGGAGTATTGTTCTTTAAGTAACCCTTTGTACATTGTTTTTTTTAAATGTATAACTGATAGTTCATATTATCGAAATTCACAAATTAAAAAAAGTATATCGCGCTCATATATAATTTTCTCACTTGCATTCCCATTGCATTGCAGTACGCGAGCCCAGTTCCGTTAGTTACATAATGTCTCTGGGCTATACAGAGTGTACGAAATGACCGCCAAGTGAGCATCGCTCGTCAAGTACCATTTCATAGCTCTCTTCGCTGCGTCAAGCTAATTGGGGCAGTATGATTAAGTGAAATGATGTAAAAAGACTGCGGTTTAAATAGAATATAGTATTCGTCACTTTAAACAAACGTTCCTGTCAAAATGCGTCCCAATCAGTATGCTTTAGAGCTGCCGTACGCGGACTGTTTCAAGCAGTTGAGACCGACTGCTTGAAGCCGTGACCGCGCGGTGAACTATAGTCAATCATTCGGTGCCGTACACACGACTGCTTCAAGTCGTCAACTGCATGACGAAATTCCATCTCATAATTGTGTCTTCACGTTTAATTAAGACTTTAATATATTATTCAACTCATCAAACGAAGACATTGACATCCTAAAATAGTTGAAAAATTTATCTTCATCACTTCTAAGTTCCATAAAAATATGATGAAATTGTCCATGTTGTTCTCTTAATTACAAAATTGGATGAACCCAACATTTTCTCATTTGACGTCGCCGCCGTCGTCTCCGCTTGAGCAGAAGCAGGTAAAGCAGTGCTTCCTCGTCAGAATCCTTGACTCGACTCCGGCGGAAAATCAATGCTGGAGCGGTCGAAGACCACAACTCGAGCGGTCCGTGGATGTCGCTAAGCCGTTAACTGCTCGAGCAGTCCGTGTACGGCCGCCCTTAGACTCACGCGATGTGCTCTTTAATAACTATTGCAGATAGTTAGCCTTAGCCTTTTGAATATATTACTTACATCTGATTGGTAATATAAGTAGTAAGTATCTGGACGACCGCGCCTTGCTCGGATTTTTGGGAAGGTACAAAACTTGAACAAAAAAAACTAATAAAACATCTGGATTCGAACCGAGGTCTTCTGCTTTCCGGGTCACCCAATGTCTCATCTGAGCTGTTATAGTCTTGTATATAGTGGCGAAAATTACCTTTGTATTCTAATGTTATTGTAGCTGTTTCGTATTAAAACACGGATAAAACTACATTTTTTAAAATTTAAACCTAGCTAGATCGATTTCTCACCCCCGAAACTACTTATTATATATATATAGTATTATATATATAGTAAATTTCATTAGGAGGTTCAGATTATTTGTATATATTTATATACAAGAATTGCTCGTTAAGATACTTATAAGATAATAATATGTCTATTGTAAGGAAAAACGTTGAATTTGAAATAATTGTATTTTGGCACGTTATGTGGTCATCAAGCTGTAGCGGAGGGTTGTGGGGGCAGCATGGGCGCCGGCTCTTCATCAGAGTCATCGGAGTGCACCCGCGTGAATCTCCGACGCTCCAGCAGTCTCCGTAGTTTGAACTCCCCGTGGCCGTACTCCCAGCGGCGCCGCGTGAGGCTCTTGCGACCTATAGCGACGTAGCAAGTGATTCTAAATTAGATTTCTGATCCTAGTGACAAATTCAAAGGCACAATAAACATAACACTTTGTTTGCTTGCTTGTTTCCACACAACACTAGCAAAAAATAATAGTTTTAAAAAAACTAAAAAATATAAGCTTTTATGGAAAATCCCACTAAAAATAGATGTAAAAACAGGGCGTAGTATTTTTTATTATTATTGTATTGTAGGTTTATTTATATTGAATTGTCATCGGTCCTTAGTATGCCAAATTTCGAGTTAATCCGACGTTTTGAAGAGGGTCAAAATCATATTCAAAGATTCCGTAATATACTAACAAACGTATGAAGCTAATAAAAGCGTATTAAAAAGTCCAAGATGTTAGAATAATATTTATTGCTATCACTCGCATTTTTGCGTTCGGATACACGTATAATAAAAATGCAAAAAAATAAACACACAAAAAACTAAATAAATCTTAAGAACAAATTTACGTACCTATTTAAAAAAAAAACGATATCAATGTTGATTTTTGCCTCAGTGGTTTTTTTTTATTATGTTTTTTTATGTGGCAAAAGTACAATCTTTTCGCCAAACAGATAAAAAATATACATTTCAGGTATTGTCTAACATAAATGCGAACCGAACCAAAAGTATGGAGAATGCCGTGACGCGCGATAATCATTTTATACCCATTCTAAGAAAAGTGCTCAACGCAGCTATAGAAGTATATATCTTCCCAACGTCTCTTACCAATTTGAGAAACGTAAATAGGTGTCGATATTTTAGTACCATTCCATACAGTAGGTAGATTTATTGAACGGCGTCGTAACTTTTAATTACAATAATACAATACGAATGAAATAGAACAAAGAAATACAAGTATCCTAACTATCGCCTTAGGGAGAGTCTTTGCTAATGAGAAAGCCTAAAACCAAATAATTAAACTGTAAAAATATTTCACGGCTGAGACTCCATCCCTCCCCACGGTGTTTCGGCTTCGCAATCACAATGATTAACCACTGGTCCAATGACTGTATGATCATTAAGTTAAAAAATCAGAACTATAATTAGTTCGAAGCATAAATCTTTCATCCATAATTTCAACGACGGTCTTACGAATTTTCGATCAGGCCACGTGTCCTAACGTGAGTTTATCATTTTATACCCATCCCAAGAAAGTGCTCAACGCCGCTAAAGAATTATTCACTTCAAAAATTGTTTCTATATTAAACAAAGAAAAAGATCTTTTTAAGTGTGAAGAAATGCATTTTAAATAAAAAAAAAGTGATGCAAATAAAAATACCAAAGCTCATGTCAATATATATATTTATTCAATAAATAATAATCTTCATACAAACAAAATATAGTCATCGCATCAAAAACAATCCGACCTGAACACGAGTCAGTTATTCAATTTACATCATGGAAACCAACTTCAGATTGGACTACTTGTTGCGATAATTGCAAACAATAAAAAAGCGAAAAACGCGTAACAGAAAAATATTCAGATAAAGTCGTGATAAAATTAACAAATAATACAACATTGAGAAAAAAGTATTTAAATAGAACATAAATTATAACACAGCAGGTTAATTTCATTACAGTAAAGTATATAATATATGAATGCGGACAAAGACACTTTTACACACAACATAATAAATAAAGTAAAACACAAGAATCAGATCTTAAAAAGCCTAATATAAAATGGGTTACATACACGCATCTACTTGTAATATGATTAACAAGATAAATATATATATATATATTACCTTAGATTAAGGATTGGTCTCCGCTGCGGTAAACTAGATACCGCAGGCGTAGTCGCAAAGGTCGGCAACTAATACTACGCCATAGTGGTTGTACTCGAGTCAGTCTCGAACAATGTGTGTGACGTTGACGTGCCACATATTCTGTTAAACTCTGCTAATAATTGAAACTAAAATGCCGGGTTGCGTAGTATACATTGTGAAAATAATTCAACAAGAAATAAGAAAGACACTGGGATCACAAATCATCGGTAAATATTTTGTATTTTATTAATTTCAATGTAAAATAACAAGAAGCGTATGTTACAAGATTTGAAAGATGCCATTACGTGTCAAGATCGTGGCATCTTGCATCTAATAGTTGCCGTAATAATAAAGCTATTGTTATTAGGAAGTGCGGTATCTAGTTGTAGCGCAGCGGAGACCAATCTTTAATGTAAGTTTATAACAATTTTTTTGACGTGTTCAAACTAATGGGCCATACATAAATTACGTCACACAAGTTTTATGCATTTTCAAACTACCCTCTCTGTCCTTGTCACAGTCAATATTTGTGAATCCCCTCCCCCTTATGCTGTGACGTCATATTTTATCAATTTTCTTTTTTTAAGTAATAAAATAAATATAGCTACTTTAAACAGATATATATATATATTATATTATATATAATATATATATATATCTTATATATAATAAGATATATATATATATTATATATATATATATTATATATATATATCTTATATATGTCTGATGTATACATCAGACAGCGACCTAGATATCACCGACGACTTAAACCTACATACTATCATAAGGGTATCCGTAGCCAAATGGCAAAAACGGAACCCTTATGGATTCGTCATGTCTAAAATGTCTGAACTATACTGTTGACAATTGGTATTCTGTGAACCGCATTAAGATTTTCTTACAAAAATAGAAAAAAAATACGTGTGGGGTTTTTCATCATATCTATGGATAGGTTTTCAAAAATGATATTGAGGTTTCTAATATATTTTTTTTTCTAATTGAATAGTTTGCGCGAGGGACACTTTCAAAGTGGTAAGATGCCCCCGCCACCCTGTTACTTCTAAATAAGAGAATGATAAAACTAAAAATATATGATGTACATTACCATGCAAACTTCCACCGAAAATTGGTTAGAACGAGATCTAGTAAGTATTTTTTAACACGTCATAAATCGTAAACCTTGTAAAATAATATAAAAGATCTTTTAAACTTTTATATTATGTTACGGAACCCTTCAAGGGCGAGTCCGACTCGCACTTAGCCGCTTTTCATATTATAAATAAAGATCGAGTTATAACTATTTCTTTAAATTCAGTTTTACATTATTTTCGAGTTTGAATATTTTAGACTTTAGCACTGACGTGACAGCTTTTCATCTCCCCTGTATCACATTTGATTATCCCCCCTTCCCCCATAAAGTGTGACGTAATTTTTGATTGTCCCCTAAGCGAAATATGACACTCTTCTACTTACACTGGGAACGGAATGTTACAACACAATTCAATACTTGTAGGTGTTTATGTAATTATCAGTCTCACAAATCTACAAAAAAAAAATTCAGTGCCTTCAGCCCACTTCTAAAGACTTATTACTTACGCTTTCTAAGGCAATATACTTAACTAACGCTTATTAGTTCAATAGATCTTATTCATTATTATCAATCAAAAACAAAAGAAACAATCAGAAAACTAGTTCCAATACAATTAGCGATATTATCAAGTTCTTCAATATATAAAAGTTGACACAATATCTTGTCAAACTTTATCACAGTGTCTTTTGTGTTAACGGTAGGCTATAGGCACAGAACGTTAATAAATAGTTATTTATGCAACTGTTGTGTAATAAAGGGCATTAAAACACGAATGTGGGCTTATCACACGAGGCGAAGCAGAGTGTGATAATAGTATCACATGAGTGTTTTAATACCTTATTATCAACAGTTGCATAATAAAAGATTCGTAAACAGTTAGCTTACTGCTAACATTAAAAAAGCCTGTCATAGTAACCATTACATGATCCAAACGAGTGTTGTAATGTTGTACTGAATTTCATTACAACACTCGTTTTGGTGATGTGATGGTTATTAGGTCAGGTTGTTTTTAATGTTGGCAATAAGCTAACTGTTTTAGAATCTTTATTTGAGGATTTCAATCATGGGTGTAGATAAAGCATATAATTCCATTCATACCATTGGAATTATATTCTTCACAAGCGTGGTATTATATTACACTTTAATATTCAGCTAAAAGCAGACTGAATAACGCCTGATTAACCCTTGTTATATACACAATTTGTAATTTTTTAAGTGATATCCACCTCTGGGATAATAAGTACCAAATTAATGCAAATTCCAACAGTTCGAATGATAAGTAAATCTTGGTATGTTTGTTCAACTCTCAGGTTTTCTCTCTCTTTCAAATCTAAACATCTAAGTAAGTATCTCAAGTCAATTTCTTATTTTACTATTGGGGCTGTTATCAACTGTTAAGTAGATCCTGTAGATGGCGTCACAACCCGAGAGTGTAACAAAATACCAAACGATCATGCGTAATTCGGACGGTTGGATTAGTTGGTAAAAGCGCTGGGGAGTTTACCGATAATCGCGGATTCGAATCCTATATCATCAATAAATTTTGGTACAAACTAAGTTTATATTTCTAAACATACAAAAAACATGTTTAGGCGTAGCGATATCTCTTCGTATAGTATAGTATTTGTGACACATTTAGAATGCTAGCAACGATTTAGTCAATAGATATTTCGAAAAATGATTGAGAATGGCGCATAAACAAAGCAGAGATACAAAATTAACTAGTTAAATTCACACACACAAGGAATTTATTTAGAGCATGCCATATCAAAGTCAAATAATACCTATATGAAACAGAATGAAGTAATTTTGATTTTATAACAAATAGTTAACAACTGCCATTTTAAATTCAATTTTCATTGGACATTGGACAATTGGACCAAATAATCATTAAGGCCGACATATTTGAAATTGCAAAATGCAAATAACGCCCTCAACTTTTATAGGGACCAAAACTTTAGCGTTCATTCAAATACTAGCGCCTAGTAAAAACGTAAGTATTCTGTTGATGACTTTAGTCGTTGAAGTCCGTGTAGGCTTAAGTAAAAGAAAAAAAATGTTAGCTGTCAATGTTTGCTAATTCCTCATCCAAGATGGTGCGCACTACAAATAAATGGATGAATTAACCGGACATGTGAGATTATTTGACTTTGATTAAAAAATGTAAAATAAAAACAAGTTAAGAGCCTGTTAGTAATAAATATATAAGGAATTGTTCAGGAAGAAACAAAGTTTTAAGTTTTTTTTTTCGCAAAATATATTGACAAAATGAGATCATAATAAAGGAATGTATTTTATTTATTTTTCAAAAATTTCATTAAATATGTATTACCTATCATAATATTAATTATTTTGCAGCACTTAACCGATTGGTTGGGTATTATCGTCAAGTTTTAGGGTTAATTTTTTACTTTAAATAGTGCGTTATATGTTCTAAAGGGCCACATATACGTAATCCGTCCTTTCTAACAGTCTGATCGTTTCGTATATGCGACCCTGTCAATAATGAAATAAATAAAAGTGTGTGTGTGTAAGTACATAAGTATGTACGCACGCAAGAAGTGATACTTCTTTGGCCTAACAAAGCAAAAGTCCTTAAAATGATTTATTCCTCGTGCTATTCTACGTTTCTAGAAAGAAAAATTTTGTAAAAATCTTGCAGAAACTAAAAAAAATAAGAATGTCGCAAAGGTCAGAAAATTTTAGGAACCAACTTCAACCTGTTACTTTTGTTTTACAGTGATGCGCGCGCATCTTAAAATTTCACTCTCATCATTTTTTCATAACGCGCCTAGAGAAGTATATGTTTAATATCTAAAATCGTAGAATAGCACCAGCAATAAATGATTTTAATGGTTTTTACTTCGTTAGGCCAAAGAAACTTCTTGCGTGCATACATAAGCACATACACTTTTTTATACTGGACAGGTACGAAAGGGCAAACGTCTGAGCGTGAATACATCTGCAATACTAGAGGTCTTGCAGATTCATAGAACTAACTTCTTATACCTAAAAATGCAATGCAAACATTTCATTCGTCATACAGACTTGCGAGGTGAGAGTACGGCACTGACCTGTATAAATACCACTGCACAGGCTGTTCCATATGTTTGACAGCAAATTTTTTGTGCCTATTTGAAGCACCACTCGCGAGAGTATAATACAAATGGCTGCGACGGAACGTACAATACTCTATAGTATTTATGCATCTCTTATTATTAATTGCATTCGTTTCCGTGTTATTTATACTTCAAGTACACAATTTTTTTTTGTAAATAGTTTCCCATCATCTATCGATGTTCGCTGAGGTTGTCATCACTTGTTTTAGTACCGCAGACTCTCGCTACATAGCCAACAGCGCCAAACACAAAAGCACTTTGACAGCCGCCAGTCCAGTGGTAAATAGTAGAGGTCAGTGGGGTACGGGCGTGGCTTGCGAGCGACGGAGGCGTGGTCAACTGGTCAGTCGACGTCGTCGCAGAGCGGCTGCGTGTCTGCGGCGCGCTTACCTCTGTTGCGAGCGTTGAGCAGCGCCATGGCCGCGAGTGCCACGAGGGCGGCGCCCGCAGCCCCCAAGGCGCCCCCCGCGGCTCCCGACCACCCGTCCCATACGTTTCCCTCGCCTACGCCCACACCTACTCCGCTCACTTCTACCACAACACAAATACAAAGATTAAATTTGTAACCATGACTTATTAACAGTAACCCGCGACGTCTCGGGTTCCGTCCGAGCTCCCCTTTCTTTATGAAAATAAGGGACGAGACGAGCAGGACGTTCAGTTGATGCACCCTACCTATTATAATGCAGTGCCGCTCAGGATTCTTTAAAAACCCAATAATTCTGAGCACTACAATGTTAAGTCTCATTTGTCCAGTAACTTCACTAGCTACGACACCCTTCAGACCGAAACACAGTAATGTTTACACATTACTGCTTCACGGCAGATATAGGCGCCGTTGTGATACCCATAATCTAGCCGGCTCCCTGTGGAGCCCAAAGGAGCCTCCCACTGGTAAGCCCTTACCAACTGTTTGAGTGACGCATGGTTTGTAAATCTTGAGCTGCACACCCGAATGATAAATGATTTTAATAAACAATTTTTTATTTTTTAAAGTGATTACCCACTCCCATTCTGGGATTAGTTAAACAAATTAAATTTGAAAACAAAATTTACTAATGATTCCACAGTTTCCTTTAACTCTACCACTGAGCCAGCCGCTCGAGTGACGTAAATTTCATAAATCTTGTATATATGTCTTGGTTCAACTCTAAGGTTGTGGCTCCTTCGACAGGATCTACTTTACTTATAGTTGATAATAATTAATCCTACAAGTCAGGGATATAACTTTAATAATAACCAATTGTTTAAATACACAAATGCATAATCTGGTCGCCATCTTTTTTTTATGACAAGGGACGAGACGAGTAGGACGTTCAGTTGATGGAAATTGATACGCCCTGCCCTACTGCTACTGGTACAATGCAGTGCCGCTCAGGATTCTTGAAAAACCTAAAAATTCTGAGCGGCATTAAAATTGCGCTCGTCACCTTGAGACATAAGATGTTAAGTCTCATTTGGCCAGTAATTATACTAGCTAAGTGACGTCAGATCCAGGCGCACTCCAAAAGTCACTACTCAAATATAATGTTTGCATATTGACAATAATCTGCGGACGTCACGCTATTGATATGATAAGTTTTAATCAAAGCAAGGTTGGCTTTTAGCTTTAGTAAACAATATGTAATAGTACAAGTACGAAAGTCTCACTTCGCAAAAACAATTAAAGAAATAGGGACTCTTGCAGTCATACAACAAGGTGTAATTCAGATCGCACAGCGCTACTAATCTACATTTTTATTCGCCTAGAAGTTGCCTCTCTTTCTATCGCCTGACTCTTATCTCTTCTGACGACATTAGGGTTGACTTCTTTACCTAAAACTTTACCTTGCGTAGTATAAGGTCATCTTATAAAAATTGCTCAGTTTTTTCTATAATATAAAAAGGGTATGTAATCGTAATTTTAAATCAATGTTATTTCGTTGTTAAACCTACATTATTTGCGGATAGTAATGTATGCGTTCGAACACCATAACATAGTCAAACCTACTTAGTTTAAAAGAAATAAATACGTAGCTATATTGAATGGTAATTTCATTATAATAATAATCACTTTAAATTAGATTGTTTCAGCGTCTTAACCCGCGAGGTGCCAATCAGACGTCTGACGTCTGCTATCAAAACTACGTCGTACGTCTACTTGGCACACAACGGTAGCAGATATTTTTTCGTTAAATATACACAGAGTAAGACAAGCTACACGATATACCACAAGAAAGGTAATTTAACAGACTATAAAAGTAAGAATATTTAATTTTAAAACTTTATCTGTGTAAATACGACAAGCCGTCAAAATGCGGTGAGCCGCTTAGCCCTACTTTAAACGAAATTTGTTTAAATTACGCAGTATCTATTGTTTATGTAATCTAACAAAGCGCTAGTTTGTTTAATAACAAAAGCATTGACGCTCGTTTTTATAAACAAGCCGAAACACTTCAAAAGCAATAAATTTTATTGTAACACGAGCCCGTTGAAATTGGCGTCGGTAACGCGCGGCGGCTTAAGACGGGCATATGCGCCACGCGCTTTGTATCAGCTTAGCCAGTGACGGGTCATGGAAGCTTAAATATGTTTTACTTTATTTATGTTTCTCCATTTTTAAAATGTCGGTCGGATCAGTGACATAGGTGACAACAAATCTCTCGCGTGCGTCACTGCTCGGTCGTGAGTCCCTACTGTTTAGCCTACTGTGTAGAGGCCGCCGTATGTACTTACGATTTCGATAGCTGCACGGGGAGTGAGACAGGCCTGGCTTTAGGAAGATACATCCATATTATTATATCAAAAGCAACATGTGTTAACACGAATAATTCTAATTACGGAATTTGAAGGCTTTTCACGCTGTTGTTGAATATTATAAAAATTTTCAAGGTTATTATAGAAAATTTAATCATGTTAGATTCTGTTTTACGGTTAAAATACCCTAGAAATTTAATGGAAATGGTTTGAAGTGAGGGAATGAATATACGTTACATTATAGTGTGTGTTCTATAGTCGAATAAGTATTGCACTCGAGCGAAGCCGTTGTTAGAAATATTTAAAACAAGTACTTATTATAGTTAATAAAATGCGGATTAGTTACAAAAAATCAATACAAATTAGTATTGATTACTGAAGCCCACCAATTTTATTAGTATATTTAAATAATATAAACCTCACCATGATTCTCTTAGCAATATTTGGTACGAAACATGAAATACTACATCGTTCATAACTTTGTTGAGAGAATTAACTTTTCTTGCTAAACCATCTATCTAACTTCGACTTCTACCTGAAAAGAACGACAAACGTGAACGCAAGCCTTTTTTATCAGAACAATTTTTTACTGACCACGACGCTGCCACAAAAAATTACATTTGGGCGAATTCATAGAAATATAGCTAGGCTGGCCATAAATATTGCTACACTTAAAAATGAACTTAAACTCGAATTTGAAACGTGTTTAACGTGATAGAAACTTCGATCATATGTCACTTTTTCAAATATTTTTCAAGGTTTTTATTAAGTCATCGGTTCGGACCTCGGATTAACTCTGAGAACATACAGTTATCTATTGGTTTTGAGAGCACTCCCTTTATTACCAGCTTATTGGCATACTTGGCGACGATTTTACGAGCGATGCTCATTCCGTGGTCATGTGAAGATAGGACCAAAACTGCCTCAAACCACTGCTTACAGTTATAAGGCGCTAATTCGTTGTCTAGTCCAGCTCCGTTTATACTTTATATGATCAGATACAACGAAGAACGAATCGACTCATCGACGATCAAGTCATTAACTATCGGCCGAGTTCTTTGGCGTTGCGGAAAATTTTGATTTCTCTGCATCTCCTACCGCTTACATCACGGGAGTGCTCAGTGATGATCTTCAGGTGATAGTAAAAGGTTGTATCAGCAGCCGGTCTTTACCACCGATTATTCAACGCACATTATGTTGATGTTTGGCATTCCCGCTACTACTTTGGAATCGCAAAGCCACTTTGTGAAATCATCTGGCGGCTGCTGCATTCCCGATCCGATACGACTAAGGGTCCTTCAAGTTTGGGACATACTCCTATCTCAAAGGCTGGCAACTCATTAGGACTTTACCTTTGGAACTATTGATGTTCATAGGCGGCTGGCTTTTTTTTTACTATTAGGTGAGGCACTTGTCCGTTGGCTCGAAGTGCCACGTACCTACATCGTGTTGGGATTAATTTACCCTTAACATTAGACTATCAGTTTGCACAGGAAGTCGGCTAGATCCCGTGTAAATATTATTGTGTTTTAGTCTGAAGGGCGCCGTAGCTAGTGAAATTACTGGGCAAATGAAACTTAACATCTTATGTCTCAAGGTAACGAGCGCAATTATAGTGCCGCTCAGAATCTTTGGGTTTTTCAAGAATCTTGAGCGACACTGCATTGCAATGGGCAGGGCATAACAATTGCCATCAGTTGAACGTCCTGCTCGGCTCGTCCCTAATTGTCATAAAAAACGCTTTCAAATCGTTCATTGAAGTGCTAGTAACACTTATATACTCATCCAATCGAGTGTTGTAATGAAATTCAGTGCAACATTCTAATATCCGTTTTCATAATAACACTCCTTTGGATGATATTATGGTTACTAGGACTGGATATTTTAATGTTAGCAGTAAGCTGTTTCAGAATCTTTTATAGAGGATTCTTATTTTGGGTGTAGATAACGTATTATTTGTGTAAATGTAAACTGTTGATAATTAGGTTTTAAAACACTCATATGATACTATTATCACATTTGTGTTTTAATACCCCTTACTTACCCATTACACAACAGTTGCATAAATAACTAATAAATAAAGGCTTTTCAAATCGTTCATTGAAGTACTAGTAATACTTACCAACAGTAGCGGTAGGTTTGGCATGGCTGGAGTTGGTGGGTTCTTGCTTAAAGCTCTCGTTCCGTAGCGCATCGTCGACGAACTTGTAGACGCGGTAGGGATTGAGTTCGGCCACGTATACGTCGCCGCCGGGGCTCACCGCGATGTCGTGCGGGTTGGACAACGACTCGCCCGCAGCGAAGGTCTGAATGAGGCGCCCCGACGTGTACTCTATGACGTATCCGCGGACCGGAACCCCGCTGTTGGAAGGCCCGTTAACCACGTACAGCCTACCACCTGAAACGTCATTATTTTTATATACACCCATGCTTTAAATCGTCTATTAAAGATTCTGAAACAGTTAGCTTATTGCCAACATTAAAACACCCAATGTTCTAATAACCATTACATCATCCAAACGAGTGTTGTAATGAAATTCAGTAGAACATTACATCATCCGTTTTCAAAATAACACTCCTTTGGATGTTACTAGGACTGGCTTTTATAACCGACTTCAAAAAGGAGGCGGTTATAAATTCGATCGGTAATTTTTTTTAACGTATGTACACCGATTTCTCTGATCCAATTTACGAAAATTTTGGCCCCATAAATATTTCACATAGTTTGGCCCAGTAGTTTTCACTATATGAACATTTCTTGTGAAAATTTTTGTTTACCTTGATGATATAATTGTTTTATGTGTACGGCTTTTTAGTTTGTTCAGGTTGATTATATATCCTATTTATAAACTGACACTAAAAAGTAAAAAATAAAAATAAAAACTACGTTTTAAGAAATATTAAAGGTAAAGGTGTATTGAATTAAATTTTTAGTTATATGATACTTTTCAGTTTTTGAAGTCGGTTTTTTTTTAATGTTAGCCACTGCTAAAAGATACTGAAACAGTTCACTAACTGTTTCAGAATCTTTTATAGTGGATTCATATTATGGGTGTAGATAAAGTCTTGTATTAAACTTTTGATAATTAGGTATTAAAACACTCATGTGATAATATGATCACGGTTTTTTTAATACCCCTTATTACACAACAGTTGCATAAATATCTAATAATACCGGCGTTGATAAAGAAATTTCTCCACAATGCGGTTTTCAAGGATCTTTCTACCGCACACAACAAAGCTGCGGTATTTCCATTGTTCCTAATTTGGTATCCGAAAGCGTTCATCTTTTATTAGATGTCTATGGAGTTATATGTTCGACGATTACTAGGAACGATTGTTGAAAATACTTTGGGCACGTTACACGAAACCAAAAGTCCATGGAACGACTCGTCGTCCAAGGACGAGTGGAAGGCAAGCGGTCAAGAGGTCGGTCACCTACGCGTTGGACAGACCTGATAAAGGCTGCGGACACAAACTAATGTTCCCATAATGCTGAAGATTGGCAAGTGGAGGCGCATTGCGAGGGCTGCATTATTCACTATAGATACGTCTTATGTGTACCTACAGTCTCATCATGCAACCACGACCACTGTCAAAACTGAATGACTAAGGAGTAGGATTGTTAAAAATAGTAATAAAACATAGACCAAGTATAGTGACTAGACTAATTGATAGCTTCCGTCTCACTCACACGAGAAAAAGAAAAACTTATGCGAGTCTTATGTAAAGAAATGAGATAGAGTGATTAGACTTTTAGTTGCGCCATGCGTGCCGGTTTTTTCAAGATCAGCACACCCGGTGTGCTAAACAAACTTGACAGCGCTGCACAGATATTTTGTTTACTTTTATTTGCGTCTATAAAAATAATCTATTATTGTTGTGAAACGTGTGAAATATCCACTATTTATTCAACATCAGTGACAATTTTAAGTAGAATCGAAGGAAATATGGTGCGATGTTGTGTTTTACGATGAAAAAGTGATAGTGAAAGAACACTTGTGTTATATTATTTACCTATATATATTGGATAGTATCTGTCTCATATTGGTCACGCTAAACCGATGTCTAGTTACTATACTAAGACTTGGTCTATGTAATAAAAGGTACATACCGTGTATGGGCGAGTAGGCGACGCTGAAGAGTCGTGGTCCGATGAGCCAGTGCGAGTACGAATGTACGTACGAGCCGTTATCGGAGCGGAAGCACGCAACCCGGCCTCGCTCGCGGTCTGCTACACACAGGGCTGCGTGTTCCTCCGCGAGCGTAAGCGCGTGAGGCACGTTCAATGTGAATGGAGTCGACCCGAAACCTGCCCAACAACAATCAATACTAAATACACGCTAATAAAATTTTATGAACGTTGCGGGTCTCGAACGTATCGTCATAAAATCTTGAATGCTCTTAGACAAGAATGATCAATGGGATCCATTCAATGACGGACGGACTTTCCTAGTTTCTGAAATACTAAGGTACGCGGAGAGCATCGAAATAGAATAATTAATTCTATTATTCATTAATATTCCTTTTTTGTTTGTAATTTTTCCTTTTAGAGTTTCGTCTAATTAGTGTAAGTGGCACTGCCGTGCTAATTAGACAATAAATAAAATAAATAAATGACTGGCGCACGCGATAATATAATAATTTAAAAATTAAATATGTATAGTTACTTTTTTTGGATGAGTGAAATTTCGTAGTTCGCGTCACCGAAATGCTTAGAGCAGTATATCTGTAGCTATACAGCTGACGTATTGCGCAACATTAGTGCTGTGTATGATTTCATATGAGTGATATTGAATGGATTTAGTGAATGGTTCAATGTGTATATACTTTGCTTTGTTGAAATAGTGTTTTTGTTTGATTAATAGGTATATTATTGAAAACTAAGTTTTAAAATTAAATTGACATTTTAATACTAAAAGTTCTTAGTTTTCACTTTTATGGGCAGTCTCTACAACTGCTAATTTTTATTTTATTACTAATACTACTAGTTCCTACCACTACCATTTTTTCGTACAATTTTCAGAAAATCTACAAGCCATGAGATTTGAATAAAGGCATAGAACTTACGCCTCCCCCACTGCAGTATCCTGTTACCGTCCGCGGAGTACTTGATGATCCTGGTGTTGCAGTAGCCGTCTGCCACGAAGAAGTCGCCCGAAGAGTGGACGGCCACAGCGCTAGGCTTGCAGAAGTGGGTCTCGTCTTCGCCCGGCACAAATCTGTAAAACATTAATTATTATACAAATGATTTGAGTTTTCTTTAGTGTAATTCCTAACGTGTTGACGTGTTGTCTCGCCAAAAGACTCAATTAGTCCCGTGCCAGATTTTGGCGAGACAACACGTCCTGAGGATGCCTCGTGTAGAGGCGAAACACGTGTCGAATTATTTATAGACAAATATTGGCGGAATCAACACTAAAGAAAACTCAAATCATTTGTATAATTATGAATTTCCGAAAGGCAACGCCTACTTCAATATTTTTTTTACATTAATTATTGTTTGGATACAACGATTTGGCACGTAATATTGCCTGGGTTGAATCCTAAACATAAATATGTTCTTTTTTGTACGACAAACACTCGTGCTCTTTTGCAACACCAAAGGAATCCCAAGCCAGCTTTTCACAATAGGTTTGCTCTTTTTGATTGTATACATCTCATATCTAACTGTAAGCATTATTACCAGTAACTATCCTCATCTTTAGAGGGATATCTTTTCAAAATTCGAATTTTCACGTTAAATTATTTAAAATACAAATTTCGAATAAAAAAACTTTGAATTCGTAGAAATGCTACCAGTCTATTTACCAAATTGAAAAAGACGAATAAATCACAGAGTCTTAAAAAGAAAAACTTAACTCCACTGAGTTTCTTGCGCCCATTCTTCTCAGGTCACGGGCATTTATGCCGAATGGGTGCCTATTTAATCGACTTCGAACAGGAGGAGGTTCTCAATACGATCGGTATTTTTTCATGTATGTAAACCGATTACGCTGAGATTTATGAACCGCTATGCTACCTATTGATAGGTTTGAAGTCGGCGCCAAGCCTAATGTAATAGCAGGTACCTACACTCGCCACGCGTGACTTTGAGCTACAGCTTCGTCTAGAACCAAACAACTTAAACCCTATCAATAGGTTGCACATACAAATAATAGTTTATTAATATTAAATCTCTAATTAGTTATTTTATACTTTTGAGTTTTTGAAGTCGGTTTTCTTGTATTGTTGTTCGATAAGTGATTTTAAATCCTATTTTGTATAAAAATATTACAATTGGATTGAATTATTATTAAAAATCTGCGACGTTATATGAATCTTTGAATGAATGTACTGAGCACATACTCAATAACAGCATATATTTTATTCTTGAAAAGCTTATAGCATGTATTTAACTATTTCATAATAAATAAATTTAAAGAAGTGTAGTCAAAATATCTCACTTTTCCCCAAGAGTAAGGGCAGGAACCTTTCTCTGATCCGGTGTAAATTTGAACACCTGGTGCAGGGCGACATCTGTCAGCCAAACATTTCCCGAACCATCCACTGTTATGCCGTGAGGTATAAAGAACCTGGAATAATGTAACACTTTCATTCATGTCATTAAGTGAAAACGTCTTTAGCATCGTTGTGATTTGAAAATCGATGAATCGAAAAAGCGAAAAAGTAAAAAGATAAAGACACATATATATATTCATAAGATTTAACGTGGGAGAAAATGAGATAGGAATCATTACACAGTGTTTTGGTACCAGGCGATCATAGTTCAAGAAGAGATTGTCTTATGTATGACGCGAGTATACCTTAATATATTCTGACGTCATGCGCACGACGTATTACTATGCATAGACACCAGGAGAACATAAATATGGTAGCGGTGATGGTAGTGTCTTTCATAGCGGTTGAGATCATGTGTCATCCTAGCAACGTGTACCAGGACTTCATATGCAGCTTAGAGGTTCATGCACAACTCTGGTTTCTCTTCTGGCACGTGTTCTTTGAACGCACGCAACTTTTTGTAAGTGACGGAATAAGCAGATGCCCAACTATGTTAATTGAATTCATCTGACCATAAGAGTAATAATTTGAGTCCCAATGTGTTAGAAAACGACCTGTTATGTTCAATAAGTAGCATTGCAGGGGACCGTCTGCTCCCGACCTACGACCGGTTGGAACTGGCGTTCCCGTTGTACTGCGCATTCTTTATATAGATATGTCACTGTCGATTTCATGACAGCGACAATTATTGTTAAAACATATAATTCAGAGTAGATGTCAAGACACTACACGACCGAGATGGTAGTGTACCGATAGCTACCTTTATTTTATGGAAGAGGAGGATAATCAAGCTAACGGCTCCCCTAGTAAGTGATCACTGGCGATCATACTTACTTTCAACATCAGGGAAATTACAGGAGCGCTGTTGGCCTTTTAGTTCGTTGCTTTCAATGGATGTACGATTAAAAATAATAACTATACTAAAAAATACTATTTTTCAGAGGTAATTTTGAGAAACAAGCCTAAACTAAGTGAGATTCTGTATCATAGAACTCCCGGTTTTCGCAGTTCGAACATCAAATTTTATATTTTTTTAAATTCAAAGCTAAGAAAATGCGGTGGATGCGTGATAAATACAAAATAGTAGGTACTTCACATTAATTAAAGATTAGTATTTAAGATATACTGAATTTTAAAAAATTTTAACACTAAGATCACAATATGACAAAATTTTATATTATGTATATTTCATCCACCAGGTAAAAGCCCGATTTGCAAATATACTAGACTATTGCCAGCAATATTATTACATTGATTAGTATGTGTTAACAAGCACTACCCTACCATTATTACCGCGTTAGTACCCACATCATTGAGTCATAAGATATCCCATTTAATAATTACATTTATATTATAAATGTTATTTATCACTCTTTTAGTAATGTTGTTTTTTTATTTATACAAGGTCCACCAACACAGAATACACATGTCAATTCATAAAATTGTAACATTATGTCCAAAAATCGTGCTCCTGCAATTACAGGTGAACACATCATGCACATAAATATACAAACAATTTAGTTCTTAATTTTATAAAAGTAAATTGAAGTCCTATGACGCTTACATATCAAAACAATACAGTCATCATCATCAGCCGGAAGACGGCCACTGCTGGACAAAGGCCTCCCCCAAAGATTTCCACGACGATCAGTCCTGCGCTGCCCTCATCCAACGCATTCCGGCGATCTTGACCAGATCGTCGGTCCATCTTGTGGGGGGCCTACCAACACTGCGTCTTCCGGTACGTGGTCGCCATTCGAGGGCTTTACTGCCCCAACGGCCATCTGTCCGTCAAACTATGTGCCCTGCTCACTGCCACTTCAGTTTCGCAATCAATTGGACTATGTCGGTAACTTTGGTTCTCCTACGGATCTCCTCATTTCTGATTCGATCTCGTAGGGAAACTCCGAGCATAGCCCTCTCCATTACCTTCGGAGCGACCATGAGCTTTCTTATAAGGCCCATAGCTAGTGACCACGTCTGTGTACCGTAAGTCATCACTGGCAACACACACTGGTTGAAAACCTTCGTCTTCAGACACTGTGGTATTTGGGACGAGAAGATTGTACGGAGTTTCCCGAACGCTTCCCATCCGAGTTGGATTCGACGAGTGACCTCTTTCGCGAAATTGGACCTGCCTAACTGGATTGTTTGTCCGAGGTAGACGTACTCGTCGACAATTTCGAGAGCACAGTTCCCAATTGTTATGGGAGTAGGTGCGACATAGACATTAGACATGATCTTCAACTTGTTCATGTTCATTTTGAGATCTACTCTTTAGGAAGCTGTATTGAGGCTATCGAGCATATGGCTTAAGTCTTCCATGGTCTCTGCCATGATTACGATATCGTCTGCGAATCGAAGGTGAGTGATGTATTCGCCGTTGATGTTGATGCCCAGTCCGTTCCAGTCCAGAAGCTTAAAGACATCTTCTAACTCATCAACTGTGCGTGTGGTGTCGCACCAGAATAGCACCACCCCGTCTCCTCCCGTGGGTGTCGTAAGAGGCGACTAAGGGATACAACCAACCCGCCTGCCAAGCGTGGCGATTACGGCAAAGAAACCCCCCAAAAACAATACAGTCACTTCAATATAATCACTCACTTTATATAATTATCGCTTCAGTTTAAAGATATAATAGCACATAATATTCGAATCTTTAGTTAAATAAATTTTATTTTATTCATATAAGTTAGCATTACAGCAGTGCCAACTAACATTTGCTTGCAGTAATAAGGTTGTCTGTCATGCTCTATATAAGCTAGAGTGCTACTTTTGAGTATTAATTACTTATTGTGAATTCTAAGTGGAAACTCTAGACAAATACAGTGATTATAAGAATTGTGTGTGTTTTAATTACCACCTCCTTCTACGCTACATTAAAGTATTTTTTTACAATCAGTCTAAAGCAGAAATTAAAACCCATGCAGACGATCCAAACAGTCATACCACCCAACCAACAAGCGTATCGAAAAGTCTGTTATTTAATAATATTGAAAGCAATTTCCACGGCACATTAGTTCTACTATAACAATTGATTTGCAACACCTATGTGGTGTTCAAATTAATAGAATTGTTTCAATTTGTTGACTACCAGGGAATACAAATTAACCATGAATATGTTGACTATTTAGAACTTAGTACATTATCAGTACCTACCTGTAATGTTCATCGTTTGCTCACCAGTGAAACAACTAATCTTTACTACGTAGCACTACCCGGACACGTCCACACGCAACAACACAATGACAATGATAGTTAACACATACTCTGTTAAGACTAGATGTCAGTACACTACACTACCTAATGTTTATTTAAAGTTCAAAAAAATTACATTCAATACAGATCGTTAATACTCTACAAAAAGAAAAAATACAAAATGCGAGTAGGTACAACGCACTTACCTTACCTACAAAAGTTTTTTTAAATAAAAAATCTTGTTTATTTCATTTATACAAACATTATTTTCAAGAAATATCTCTTCATTCATGATTATTTGCATAACAAACAAACAAGTCACAATATGTGGATTAATAATATTAGATTGTAACTTACTATTCTTTTTATAATAGCTGTTCTGCTTCCTAGTTAGATTTACCTAATCCATAATTTGTTAAGTACTTAAATATCTACACTATCATAATGGAGTGCTTGTCGCCACGTAAGGTATGGAAGTGAGAGTTGGGTATGGCAGAAGAAGCATAAAAGCAGAATTAACGCAGTTGAGATGCGATCACTACGTAGTATGTGTGGGGTAATACTGACTGATAGAATTCCGAATGCGGTAATACGAGCGCGCTGTGGTTTGAAAGAGGATGTTGTGACAAGGACTGAAAAAGGAATGCTGAAATAGTTTGGACACGTGGAGGGAATGAGTGAAGAGTGAGAAAAGGAGAGGTCCGAAGCACCCGCAACCGGCGAGCATGTATGAAAAGAGTAATGAATGTAGAGGAAGCGCGTGAGGTTTGTAAGGATAGAAGCAAATGGCATTCTATTGTCTCTGACTACCGCGACGGGAACAAGGCGTGAGTGTGTGTATGTACGTGTTATAGCTTATTATTTATTTGTATTTGTAAAAAGAAGATTAAAATTTATTTCCTTTAAAATTCGCCCGGTGAAGCGGGCGGGAATGTTTAGTGTATTATAAAACAAAGTCCTTCGCCGCGTCTGTCGCGATAGACTCATAAACTACATGCACCGCTTTTTCTGTTGTTTTCAAAGTAAGCCGTCTGGGAGCTTTAAATAGAAACACTGTCTAAACCCTTTGAGATATAACAAAATAACTTATATTGGACTATAGAAAAGTTCGCGATGGAATGCATCATATTTTTTTCTATTAACAGAACAGCGACTGTCGTGTCAAGTAGTCGTATATCAAAATATTTTATCACATTGTCTACACACTGTATGCAGTTTGATCCAACTTTAACTTCAGAGATAGAATAGTTACTATTTTGATTTGTAGCCCTTAATATTTAAAAAAAATATATATATTTCCATAACAATGAGAATGACGCACAGGTTGACAGTTCTGCTGTCATTATTTTCAAGGACACAGACAAACCACGGAGTAGTAAAAAAAGGACTCCGCGCCGTGATAATAGCAAGTGAAACACCTTTATGCTTGTGTGTGTGCGGTTATGGGGTATACCAGATACACAATTTTTCTCCTTTAAATAATCATATATCCACAAATAGTTTTATATTATTATTTTTACACTTTTTCACAACGCACGACGGCATTTTTAAGATATTTTATTGAGACGCAAACTGATCTGTCACAGACGATGGCAAATCTCATAATGGCGGCCGATCGGCTTGTATTATTGTATGCGTCGGGCTATGTATTTACACGTTTACCGGCTTTTTTAGGTGCTTCACTGTTATGTAAGGTGACACGGAGTCCTTCTTATTTTACATGTCCGTGAGAAAACCAAAATAATAATTGTAATGATTGAACTTCTACAAATTTTGTAATTAACAAAATAGATTTTAAATGTTGTATAAATGCATTTATTTGGGTGTAGGGAAGAGCACAGCTCACCAGCTAATGTACCTATTATAAAATATTTAAAAAGGAAACTTTTTAAGAAATTATAATGATACTCACAGATTCTCTCCCCACATATCGACCAGTTCTCCTGTTTCATTAAACACCATCACCGTTGGGTGGGCAATAGCCGCTTCACCAATACCTTGATACACATTGGTAATTGAAAATGTACTAGCATCCCATACATTTGATGCTCTATGAAACACAAGAATATGGCCTGATGGATCAATAGCTACTCCAGACACCTGTCCAAGCTTCACAGAGGCATCCGGCCAGTCTTTCACCCATTGTGGGGCTGAAATTAGAAAAGTCATATACATTAACTGAAAAATCTTACATATGAACAAAGACTTACACAGCTTGGACTCAGCACCCTCAAAAGCAGGCGAGAAAGAGGCGATCTAATTGAAACATACAAAATACTAAATAATTATTATAATGTCCCAAATTTTGAGAGCATGTTTCCAAGGAAGAGCAATCCTAGACTAAGGGGACATGATATGAAGCTAGAATATCAATTAGCATCATCAAATCCATTGAAACAGTTTCTGACCAACAGAGTCGTTCATATATGGAATAGATTGCCCATGTGGATGTGGTTAAATCAAAATCTGGTAATCAGTTGAAGAATAGACTGGATAAACATTTGGATAGATATGGCAAATGATACAGACGCATCAGCGAAAGCTGCTTAGTCTATTATAAATAATAATAATAAAAATGATAAAAAATTTGAAAAGAGCTGATTTTAAAATTATGGCTGTTTCTAACCAATATATATGACTAGCAATGCCCCGCAGTTTCACTCATGTACATACCGATCTTGTGGTAGTGGAAAATCTACTAAGTCTGAATATAGATTTATTTTTTGTTAACATTTTTATTTCATTTTGTTATTATTGTATTATTTGCTTGTAGATAGCCTTTTTTGTAGTTCTATAATACTGTCCTGTTTATTGTTCTATCAACAATAGTTTCCACAGTGCACTAGATGACATATTTTTTATGACAATTTTTCACTTGGGTTATATTATTA
The DNA here is from genome assembly GCF_905404315.1 of Leptidea sinapis. Lineage (NCBI taxonomy): Eukaryota > Metazoa > Arthropoda > Insecta > Lepidoptera > Pieridae > Leptidea > Leptidea sinapis. The sequence continues at coordinate 13,399,364 of NC_066280.1, read as the reverse complement.
TAGAATTTTTATTATGTGACTCAATAAAGATGCAGCTTTCTAATGTTGAAAGAATTTTTGAATTTGGTCCAGTAGTTTTTGTGTGAAAACATTAGAAACATATATACTATATGGGTACCTTCAAGAAAAGCGTGTACACCTTCCTTAAAGGCCGGCAACGCTCTTGTGATTTCTCTGGTGTTGCAGAAGAGTGTGGGCGGCGGTGATCACTTAACACCAGGTGACCCGTACGCTCGTTTGTCTTCCTATTCCATAAAAAAAAAATATACAAAAACACAAATGTTTCATCTTTACAATATTACTTTAGAAAAATTCTTGCTATTTCTCATTAAAGCTCAACTTTTTCGAAATTGGTGATAAATATAAAAAGAATAGAAAACTTTTGATATTATAACTGTCACTTCCTTGAACTATATGAATAAAATTAATATTTTGTCCTACACATCGGGGCAAGCCAGTGGGTGGAGACCTGAAGTTTAGAAAATGCTGCAGTAGGTAATTTTTTACAGAAATGTAATTAACTATGATATGTTTAGTAATAATAATAATAAATTCTTTATTGCCATACAAAACATTACAAATATAAAATGAACAATTAGGATATGTGATGAAACAAAAGGCAAAAGGAAAAGGCTCAGCTTCACCTGACATGGAATCATGGATTTATGTTTCCGTGCAGCACTGTTTTTCAGCCATCCCCTCCTCCCTAAGGTGTTGAGCGGGAGTGGATGTATTGTGGCTCCCCGAATGGTATATAATCCCAAAATGTAATATTAGAGAGAAAAAAAAGTGTTTGTGTGTTTAGGTACATGCGTGAGTGTGAGTGTATGTTTATGTACACAGTACACAGAAAAATATCTTTTAGAGAAAGTGTTTAGTGTTTAGAGCTGTCTTGATACTTGCTGCACAGGGATTTTATAGTAGGTTCCAATTTACTTAGTTTTAATCTCAAGTCTCCTTGTGTTATATCAAGCCGATTTATTATTTTTATCAGTAAATCATTTACAGAACTAAATCCACATTCAGCTAAATATGAAGATGGAAATGGTAGTAAAAGTTTTCTTGCACATTCCTGAAAATAAATAACCCAAAGCAAATAGGTTGTGTCAAGTCCATTTTTAAATTACGTCCCTGGGCCCCACATTGGTAAACACTGGTCTAGAGACTACAGCACGAAGAAGTGTTAATACTTTCTAACGCTTTTAAATTAAAAATAAGAACACTTATAATTATAATTAATAAAGATAGAACTTACAGTGTTCCAGTTTTTCAATACCAGCATTGATTTTAGTATACTGTTGGTCATCGAAATAGTTTCTTGAAAAGTAATTATTTATATTTATACCTGGATACTGAAATAATGTAGTCAAATTGTAGTGAAATAAAAATATTAAATTAGCAATAAATTATAAAACGTAATACATACCCTTTGCGCGGTTATAACACTGAATAAACATAGTAAAATAATAAATTTATTAAACATAATACACAGTTTACAAACAAATAATCTCTTTCATAAATTCCAGAATCAAGTAAACACTTAAATGTATTTATTTATGTAAATATTATATCACTGTTTATAACTTGCTATACATTAAGCGATACTATATGAAAGGGACATATGAATTTCATACGTTAAATGGTATGTAAATAAAAATCAACAATAAAATAATATTATCTAGAATAATTAATGTGAGTGAGATAATAAGAACAAATTAGTATTCAATCAAAAAGGATTATACTGAGCAGTAAGCGCCACAGTATTCATTGCGCTCCTCATCTGATGATCTGTTGCTTTGTTGACAGCATCAACTGTCATGAGTCATTCTGTCAAGGCAACTTTCACCTTTCCAATTTCTGCATTCTCAGGGTATGTTCCGATATGCACTGCGACCACTGTACAGTGTGACGTCAATTTAGTATATTGTGAAGCCATTCCATTATAGCCAGGTATACTGGTTACTATTTAAAAGAGAACGCAATCCCGTATACAGTCAGCTGCATTTTTTGACGCAGCATTCAAATGAGTGTATTAAAGTTTTCTATTTCATTAAAAACATTTTGTTTGAGTACTGTCAAATTAAAAATATTATAATTAATATTTTAGGCACTCGAGTGGTTTTGACTGATCACGTGATCAAAGTACTGCGAGTACCTTACCTCGAAAACGCCAGTGCTCACAGTAAAATATGTCGGCGATTTATGACGTCATATATTTCCCTAGGGTACTGCGGCAGTATACTGGCAGTCCATAACGGAACGAATTTTTCTACAGTGATAGCACTGTGCAGTGCTAATAATAATAATAATAATAGAGAAGTATGAACATTGAATAATGCAGAGATTTACATAGGCTGCACTAAAAGTATCGGGAATAGAATATTTCCACTGTTCCGGTCATATTAAAATCTTTTTAATTGAAAACTCCATGGTTTTAAAAATCGAATACCATTTATTTATTTAAAAAAGATTCTCGGTCTTGTCACAAGGTCTTGTCAAACTTGTTTAGTCGTTTAGAAAATGGAATTGACTCGAGAAAATTCTAGAGCGATGATTTATTATGACTTTCGAAGTGGTTTAACACAAAAACAGTATGTTGACCGGATAATATCTGAATTTAGTAATGAAGCCCAGGTTTGCTGAATTTCAACGTGGACGTGTCAAGCTCAGTGATGATCCCCGTCAAGGTCGTCCAAAAACTGCAGTCACCAAAGAAAACGTTGATGCTGTGCGTAAGCTGATTGAGGAAGATCGACATGTGACATACCGCGAAATTCAGGCAACTTTAGACATTGGCATGAGTCAATAAATAATCTTGCATGAACAATTAGGTGTAAAAAGTTGTTTTCCCGATGGATACCGCATTTGCTCTGTGAAGAGCAAAAAGCGGCTCGCATTACTTGGAGCGTCAGAACTCTCGAAAGATTCCACGCAGTATCCTCAAATGCTGTATACAACATCGTATCAGGTAACGAGTCCTGGATATATGAGCACGAACCCGAAACAAAAAACCAGTCACGAGTTTCAGTGTTCGAAAATGAGTTAAAGCCAACAAAAATTGCTCATTGACGGAGTGTTGCAAAAAAATTGGTGGCCTTGTATGTCTCCAAAACCGGCCATTTTGCGACTATTCCTCTTGAGGGACAAAGAACGGTTAATGTAGAAAGGAATGCTAGCATTTTTTTGCCACAGGTCGTTTCTGAACTCCGTAAAGAGAACTGCAGCTTCCGCATCATCCTCCATCACGACAATGCGGGTTCTCAGACCGCGCACAGAACAAAAGAGTTTTTAGAGCAAGAAAACATAGAATTATTAGACCATCCGCCATACATCCCTGACCTAAGCCTTAATGATTTCTATACTTTCCCTAAAATAAAGAATAAATTGCGGGTCAGAGATTTTAATCACCGAATGGAATGGTTGATTCAATGATTGGTTCCATCGTATGGAAAAATGTGTCAAATTTCGCGGAGAATATTTCGGAACTTCGTCACTTCCTTGATTCCCGAAATTTTCAGTGCCGCCCTCTTATATTGGATATAAATGCAACGATTACGGAAATAAAACTATGCATAATACTTATATAGGTATATTTCTATTTTTCTAATAATAAATGAACTTCAATCCTGCTAAGTGTTGTGTCTTAAGTTTTACCCGAGCCAGTAAACCTATATTGTATAACTACAAGATAGGCACGGATACAGTGCAGCGCGTGAAGCAGATACAGGATCTGGATGTCTTGTTTACATCGTACTTGATGTTTAGAGAGCATATAATTAAAACCTGCAAAAAGGCCTATAGAAATTTAGGGTTTGTTTTGAGACACTCTAAAGAGTTCACTAATATCACAACCGTCAAGGTACTTTATAATGCACTGGTAAGGAGTCGTCTGGAGTACAACTCGGCGATATGGGGCCCTTATGAGGACAAGTACAGGTTGATGTTAGAGCGTGTCCAAAACAAATTCGTTAGGCACCTATACTTCAAGTTATATGGAGTATACCCATTTTACCCACTTATGTATTCGACACTGTTTGTGCTGGGTATGGTTGGGTATACTGAGTTGAGCGTCCGTAGGGATTTTTTTCTAGCAGCGTATGTGGTGAAGTTGTTGCGCGGGAAGGAGCACAACCCGGGAGTTCTGTGCTGCTTGAGTCTTCGTGTGCCGGACCGGTACGTGTGGAGGCGCCTCCATCCGCCACTACTATCCATTCCGATGAACCGAGAACAAATGTGTTGGCAAAGTCGCCTTTAACTAGAGCCCTTCGCCATATAAATGAACTCCACAACAAAGTGGACATTTTTGAGTGTACGTGGAGTGAACTCACAAGGGTATTGTTATATGTAGTATGTTATGGTAAATAGTAGTATGTTTAAGTTTTTTCTATTTCTGGTGTGATATATTATTTGTAATGTAATGTAGTTTGATTGTATGATTAGTTTTAGTTTGATTTGATTGTTGTTTGCTGTGTTTGTTATTCTTGTTTGTTTGTAACTGTCGCATTAGGTAATACCTGTAATGATAGTTGCTATGTGTGTGAAATAAATAAATAAATAATAATTTTAAGACTGCTATAGCAGCAGCTAAATTATGTTTTAATCCTGGATGACTTGCATCAACTTGCATGCAATAAATATTGTTCGTACTAGTGTAAACTCTTTTATAAGGTCACCCACAAGTTATTTTGCAGGCCACTTGCTGAAGCAAATTGCGATAGTAACATAGCTTGTAGGGAAAACGGTACTGCAAGTAGGTACTCGTGGAATAACTTGGCAGAAGCATCTATCAATCTGTCAATGACTGCACGTTTCGTACAATCGAGTGAATATATATTATAGAGTTTCGCTAGGCTAGATTTAGAGTTTGATTACGGTGCGGAATAGACGGACTCGAATATAAGGCTAGAACATTTTGGTTTAGCAATTGAATGTAATCTAGCAAAATTATTCCAAACGTCAAGTTAGTTACACAATTTTGTTATTTTAAAGGGGCACATAGAAGAAATACGAGACTCCACCCATTTTAAGTTTGGATAATATGCTGTTGTTTGAACAGTTTTTCACTGAACACTTTGTCATTGCGTTGCATTGTATTCTAAGGGCGGTCGAAACACAACTGAAAGAAAACTCTGCCCGATAGTCGCGTAGGCAGAGTTATACTTCAGACAATTTTTGAGCGTGATTTATAGTTATTTATTGTACGTCAATGATTGTTATTCAGAAATCAAATCCGTAGATTTTGAAAAAAAAAACACACACACAAATGATAATAATTACATAATTTGATAGTATAGGCCATAGAAAAATTATCCAGGTCTTCAAACATTTCAATTAAAATTTTCGACATAATATTTTAAAGTACTTTACCTTCCATCATAAATTTTTCTAATATTAAGTGAACTCAATTGGCCTTCGGTTATCCATATCCATAGTGCGTGACCAATAATGTTTAGTTTTGTAGCTGTACCTACAAACAATAATATCAATTAATACAAATGTCTAATATCTAACTTGTAACGTAATACCTTCGTAGCATTATAGATCGTAGAAATATTAATCGTGCATATTAACTGTAATAAGCGTATGCCGAAAGATTCGTTCTGAAAAGAACATTTTATTTTATATACCGTAATATTAGCTCTGATAAGAACCTTTTCAAAATGCTGTTCATCAAGTCATAGAATCATACAGATCACGAGTAGTCAACTCATCGAAGTACAAGCATCGTGACGTTCTCTCGACGACCGCAGATATACTTACGTGATCAGTCATATGCTCCGCGTTACACAACCGCACAGCAAGGCCGAGCGTACTCGACTGAAGCGTCGATCACTATTCATTCAATTTTAATCAATGGGCGACAGAGTGGGAGATAAATGCTCATTGACATCGGATGATCGAGGTTCGACGCGAGTTTATACAAGCGCGCGCTCGCTGGCCAGTTTAGAGTGAGATAGAACACATAATATTATTCTCAATTCTTATTGAATGAAACGTTTTACTTTTGGTCAAAATGTAAGCTTTAGTATTAGTGTGTATTTTCTAAACTTGTAAATATTTTTCAAGTAACAATTGTAATTGGTTAACTAGTTTTAAGGATTTTGTATATATATCATGTACTTAACTGAAATAAATATCATCTTCCACATATTCCTCACAGCCTCAAGTGAGCCACTCTATGAACATTTATATCGGTGCAGATCCAAGGACTCAAACTATCAAACAATACAAATGCTTAGTAAAATGCAAACCGTTGAGACTATACAACAAAGCATACAAGATTTTATGACGATACGTCACTCGAACGGATAGCTCAGTTGGCAGAGCACTCGCACGGAACGCGAGAGGTCGTGGGTTCGAGTCCCACATCGTTCGTAAATTTTATTTGTGTATTAATCCTAGAACTGAGGGTTATCACTTTAAAAAAAATAACAAATTGTTTAGATTTACAAGAGCGACATCTCAAGTCAATTTTCTAATATGCAAATATTTGGGTTGAGCAAGTTATCAACTGTAAAGTAGATCCTGTAGATGAAGCCACAACCTGAGAGTTGAACAAAACATACAAGATTTTATGACGATACGTCACTCGAACGGATAGCTCAGTTGGCAGAGCACTCGTACGGAACGCGAGAGTTCGTGGGTTCGAGTTCCGCATAAATTTTATTTCTGTATTAATCCTAGAAGTGAGAATTATTTATAACTTTAAAAACATAACAAATCAGGCAAAAAAGGCATAAAAGGCATTTATTTTCTCAAAATTGATTCCTTTAGAATTCTTTTTGATGTCATTTCTTACTACTACTAGACTACTTCATACTACTAGATACTACTACCGCTTCGGAAATGGCGCTCTGAGAGAGAAGAAGCGGCGCAAGAAACTCTCCCAGCATTCTTTTTTTTGCGCTTTTTTCAATAAAAATATAAAATATTGTACAGTCATTTCTATCGCTATAAAATAATCACAATCTAGTCCCAGGCTGTCCGATAATTTAGATATTCAGCAGTGGAGTAATAGGATTTACGACAGAGCCATTTTTTTATAAAACATTTAAATTTATTTATAGATAATGCCTGAACAGTGGCTGGGACTTTATTGTAGAAGTGTATACATTTACCCTTAAAGCTATTATGTATCTTATGAAGCCTACTAGAATTAGTTACAAGCAATCCCTTATTTCTAGTGTTATAATAATGAAAATCACTATTAAGAGCAAAAAGGTGACGATTTTTGTGAACATATATTAAATTTTCATAAATGTAATGACAATGAACAGTCATAATATTTATTTCTTTAAATTTTTCTTTGAGAGACTGTCTATAACCAAGCTGATATATAGCCCGAACAGCTCTCTTTTGCAGTGCAAACACTATATCAATGTCAGCAGCATGACCCCATAGTAATATACCGTACGTCATGATGCTGTGAAAATAACTAAAGTACACTAATCTAGCGGTCGCAACATTCGTGTACTCTCTAATCTTTCTAACTGCATATGCCGCAGAGCTGAGTCAGTCTGCTAGATGGGTAATATGTGGACCCCACTGAAGCTTTTTATCTAACGTGATACCCAAGAAGACCGTAGTGTCCACAAGTTCCAATCTCTGGTCATTTATAAGTACGTTGATTTGTACCTCCGCTGTGTTTGGTGTAATGAACCATAAACACTTTGTTTTTTTACTGTTTAAGTGCAGATTATTCGTCTCAAACCAACGCACTATCTTTGAGAGTGCATTGCTTACCTCGTCATCAATATTCGCACGTCGCTTCACTTTAAAAATAAGTGAAGTATCATCAGCAAACAATACAATCTCATGGCTATCATCTACCACAAACGGTAGATCGTTAATATATCTAAGAAACAAGAAAGGACCGAGAATAGAACCCTGTGGAACACCTATTTCCACAGGTTTACCCGAAGACCGTTTGCCATTTACATCGACTATCTGAACTCTTTCGCTTAAATATGATTTCAACAGATTTAGGGCTCTATTTTTCACTCCATAATGCTTTAGTTTTAGGAGTAAAGTTTCATGGTGGACGCAGTCAAATGCTTTTGACAAATCACAAAAAATGCCCAATGCATCCTGTGACTCTTCCCAGGCGTCAAAGATGTGCTCAATGAGTCTAGTACCCGCATTAATTGTTGATAAGCCCCTAGTGACACCAAACTGATTTTTGTTCATTAATTTACAAAAATGCATTTGTAGCTGTTGAAGCAAAAGTTTTTCAAAAATTTTACTAGTTTACAGGCAGCACTGAAATAGGTCTGAAATTAGCAGGGTCAAAAGAACTGCCCGATTTAAACAAAGGTATAACTTTGCTGTATTTCATGAGGTGAGTGTTCACGACAGATCGCTTGATCGTTGTGATTAGTTCTATAAGTTCAGCATAGGTGGCGGTATGTAAAATTAGTTAGTTCTTAAAACGCACTATTAATAATTTTCGCAAAATGTCTAGTATGTAAAATAATTATAGTTCAATTAGTAATAAAATTTTAGATAGTACAAGGCTGGTTTAATTAGCTAAACCCTAAAGCTCAGTGCTTTTAGCGCGAATCGGGAGTGGTAGTTAAAGTGTTCCCCTAAAGGGTCACTTTTCGTTCATTGGTCCAATTCGTGCCGGATCAGACGGTATATCGTACTAGTAAGGGGCAATGGATCGCTGTCGAAAGTACGCGCGCAGTGCATAGTGCAAGTGAAGATGTAGTACAACAGCCAAGCAGTTTATCCATTGGGCGGAAAAGTAAACCAGTCAAGGGCGGAGGAGCAGTACAACCGGGGCAGCGAGAGGAGCAGTCTTGGGCGGAGAACTAGTGCAACTTGGGTGGTGAGAGCAGCAGCCTAGGGCGGAGTAGTAGCCTTGGGCGGAGAAGCAGTGCAACTTGGGCGGTGACAGCAGCAGCCTAGGGCGGAGAAGCAGTGCGACTTGGGCGGTGATAGCAGCAGCTTAGGGCGGAGTAGAAGTACGAACTGGGCGGCGCAAAAGGCGGCCTAGGGCGGATCAAAGCAGCCAGGACAGCTGAGTAATAATCGCAGGGTGGAGTTCATCATTCTTGGATATAGTGAGTGAGTGTTGTGAAACGTGAGTACAATGAATCTTTAACAAATATTTAATTGAAACATTAGGGTGATATTTTAATCAAGTAATTTTGAACTTTATTTATATGAACACTTACTTTTAAACTTTAGACTTGTGCCTTTCAAGAATATTTTGTTTTTAAGATATAACAAATAAGATTATATTTGGACTTATTAAAGTTCTGAAAATAAAAGTTCAACATAGAATTTAAAGTGATTAACTTGTGTGCATGTTAGACTTAGAACCTTGTATGCACAATTGATTTTTAGTACTACTTTATTTAGAAACACTTGCAGAATTTTAAAGTTTAATACGACAAAAGACTTTGTATTTTAGTGACTTTGATCATAAAATATTGAACTTAATTTTATAAAGTTAAGATTTAGTAACTGAGTTCATCCGCAGGGCATTTGCCGCTCTTAATATACCAGCTGTTTTAGAGCCAAATGGTATTACCTGCCGCGATGGCAAGCGTCCTGATGGAATGACGCTGGTGGCTTGGGCACGGGGAAGGGCGCTGGTGTGGGACGCTACTTGCGTCGACACTCTGGCTCCTTCTCATGTCCATGTTACGTCAGTTGGTGCTGGGGCTTCTGCTTCGACTGCCGAAGACAGCAAGCGTCGCAAATATGTTGGTCTCAGTGAGTCATACATCTTTGTGCCGTTTGGTGTCGAGACACTTGGCCCGTGGGGCCCAGAGGCGCGGAAAATGTTCAAAATACTATCTTCGCGCCTCAATAAGGCTACTGGAAACTCAAGCGCTGGCAGCTATTTCGGTCAACGGATCAGCCTTGCTATCCAACGGGGTAATGCTGCCAGTATTCTTGGTACGCTTCCACGTAATGATAGTTTTAATTTTATGTAGTCGTAGTATTGTAAATATAGTTATAAGATTTGTTTTGATTAAATAAACATTCATATAATAAAAAAAAAAAAAAGTAACTGAGTTAAAGGTTGAGTGTGATTTTTAAAGAGTATAGTTATACCTAATTAAGAGCAGTTATACAATATACTCTACTACTGTTGGTTATAAATTTAAAGTTTTTTTATTAAATATATTTATTCGTATTAGTTATTTAGTAGTAAAATGGAGGGTTCCGTAAATATATTAAAAAATTTGCAAAATGTCATTAACACAGGGTTAGTTAATTTCAAAAAAAGTCCAAAGGATAGAATAACCAGAGAGTATATTGAAACAAAACAAGAATTGCTTGAAAAAGATTGGGAAAGGTTATCGGAGACTAGTTCTAAATTATATGAAAGTTTCGAATTTGATGTTGTAGAAAAAAAGGTACGTGAAATATACGATACTACAGAGGATATTTATGTCACTTATAAAAGTTTATTTAAGTCTACGTTTTGTAAATTTAATGTAGTAAAAGAATCTAGTTCTAATAGGCCAACTTCTAATTCACTGGTTAAGTTTCCAAAAATTTGTATTCCCACCTTTTCCGGAAAGTATTCCGAATGGACAACGTTTTCTGATATTTTTAAGTCGTTGGTGCATAAAAATGACACCTTGGACAATGTGCAAAAATTGCACTATTTAAAAAGTCACTTGACTGGTGAAGCAGAGCAATTGATAAGAATAAGCATACACCAATCACTGAAGCAAATTATGATCAGTGTTGGGAACTATTAGTTAAGAGATACAGCAATAAAAGGTATTTGTGTAATTGTATTCTACAGAGATTGTTTGGTATAAAACGAATGAATGTCGAATCCGCTGCATCTTTAAAAGAACTTTTAGACACAACATGTGATTGTTTAAATGCACTGAAAAATTTGAATATTGATGTTAGTTCATGGGACGTTATTATCATACATATAATTACATTTAAGTTAGATTCTGAAACACGAAAGCAATGGGAGTTGAATATAACAAATAATAATTCTCAGAATGAATTGCCATCTTTTGAACAATTTAAAGGTTTTATTGAGAACCGCTTTCGTGCGTTAGAGTGTGTAGAACCAAAAAGAACATTAGGGTATCAGGCCAATATTATAGCAGCCCACAAGCCACCAGCGTTGATAGCATCGAGTCCAAACGTAAGTTGCGAGTTTTGCACAGAAGCACATAAGCTCTGTTTTTGCAAAAGATTTGCGCAAAAACACACGAAAAAAGGCGCGATTTTGTAGCAAAAAATAAAATATGCTTTAATTGTCTGGGCAGCAATCATATAGTGTATGAATGCAAGAAGCCTACTACATGTAGACTTTGTCAAAGGCGGCATCATTCTTTACTACATCCTTCAGGAGAGGCTGTTCGTAAAGATTCTAACACTATGAAGAAACATGATAAGGATAGTACTAATTCACCTATAAGTACTGATCCCATAGTTTCATGCTTTTCTACAGGTAAGGTTTCGAAACCAAGACAGGTTTTATTAGCCACAGCGCTAATAAAAGCTGAGTCAAGTATGGGCCACTACCTAACTGTTCGCGCTTTACTTGACCAAGGGTCACAGGCCTGTTTTATAACAGAGGCCACAGTTCAACTTTTAAGACTGAAGAAGGTCCCAATTACGGGCTCTGTCTCTGGTCTAGGACATACGTCAACCATGATTAAACGCATGGTACATTTAACGATTAAATCATGGTTAAATTCAGAATACATCCTAAGACTGAATGCTTATGTATTAAAAAGTATTACTGCTTGCTTACCAGAGAAAGATCTTAGTTCAAATATCTTCGACAGGTTAAGTTTAAGCGGTCGTAGTCTTGCAGACCCTGAATTCAACACACCCAATAAGATAAATGTCCTATTGGGTGCTGACGCTTACGCTAGTATTATTCAGGAAGGTATATTGAAAAATCTATCGGGAACTCTAATCGCCCAGAACACTACCTTCGGTTGGGTACTATCAGGGGTTGTTGATTCTGAAAGTGACAGATCAAACAATATAAGAGCAATGCATTTACATATTCAAGATGAAGACGACGATATGTTGAAAAGGTTTTGGGAAATAGAAGAGCAACATAGTACAAAGAAGTTACTCTCACCAGAAGAAATGAAATGTGAAGAGTTTTATACTAAAACCACAACGAGGGATGCTTGTGGCAGATATATAGTAAAGTTACCGTTTCGTGACGAAGATCCTCCTTGCACAGCTGGAAATTCACGTGCAATAGCTGAAAAAAGATTTAAATCATTAGAGAGAAGATTAGAAAAGAACAAGGATTTGAAAGAAAAATATACCGAAGTTATAAATGAATATTTGCAGTTAGGACATATGAGAAAGGTTAACGACAATGATAACAAAAGGAATATATTTACCTCATCACGCTGTCATAAGAGACGATAAAAGTACGACCAAGGTGCGTGTGGTGTTCAACGCATCTGAGAAAAATAGCAATGGAGTATCTTTGAATGATACTCTAATGATTGGACCCACGTTGCAAGCAGATCTTAGACACACTGTTTTAAGATGGAGATTACATCCTATTGGATTAGTAATGCAATGTTTCAGCGGATCCTTTGGCGCGATAGTCCTGATAAAAATATTCAAGATTTTGAACTTATTACTGTTACCTTTGGAACAGCATCTGCGCCACACCAAGCAGTTAGGACGCTACATCAAGTTGCATATGACGAGGGAGCAAATTATCCTCTCGTCTCAGATGAAATTTTAAATTGTTTTTATATGGATGATTTAATGACAGGGTCAGAAAGTGTTGATGAGGGTATTCGAATTTACTCGGAAATAAAAACATTATTAGGAAAGAGCGGATTTTCATTACAAAAATGGAACAGTAATAATAAGGAAATATTAGAAAGGATAAGATCAACTGAAAGAAATGAAAATATAGAACAAACCCTACTTGATACGCACATAACAAATGAAAAAGAAGATTTAACCATTACGCAATATAGTACAATATAAATCTTAGGACTTACCTGGAATCGCAACGAAGACAGCTTCCAATACTCGGTGAATCTCTCGATGTCTTCGTCTGCACCTGTAACTAAAAGAACAATTATTTCTCAGATAGCTCGTTTGTTCGACCCATTAGGCTGGTTAGCGCCTAGTGTGGTTGTGGCTAAGGTTTTTATACAAAAGTTGTGGCTGGCAGGAGTAGGTTGGGATGACAACCCAAATATAGAATTAGTAAAGGAATGGGATACTTATCGTGAACAGTTGTCACTACTAACCAGGGTGCAGATTCCTCGATGGCTTGGTACAAGATTGCAAGATAAGCTGGAGCTTCATGGTTTTAGTGACGCGTCCAAAACTGCTTATGCGGCCGTAGTTTACATCCGAAGTATTGATCCAGAAGGCAAAGTACACGTCTCGTTGCTAGTTGCAAAAACTAGAGTTGCACCCGTTAAACAAATTAGCATCCCACGCTTAGAATTATGCGGTGCGCTACTTGTATCGAAACTTCTTTCAGAAGCAGCAACCGTATTAAATATTTCTAAAAATAATATTAGAGCTTGGACCGATTCCACAGTGGTGTTAGCTTGGATAAACAGTAATCCAAGTAAATGGAAAACGTTTGTAGCCAATCGCACATCAGAGATTTTGTCTTTAACAGAACCGTGTCAATGGTTTCATATTTCGACAAAAGAAAACCCAGCAGATTGTGCTTCAAGAGGGATATTACCAAATATGCTAATGGATAGTCGGATATGGTTTTCAGGACCATCGTTTCTCAAGGAGAAATCCATAGTATACAAAAGGGTTAAAGAAGTGAACACTGATTTGGAAGAAAGTGTTAAGGCGTTTGCTGTTGCTGTAGTACCTGAATCAGAGACTACAATTTTTGAGGGATTTTCTTCTTTACAAAGATTAATAAGGGTTATTGCATACTGTCGACGATTTTTAAAGGGTTATCGTGAGAGAGCAAATAAAAAACAATATTTACAAGGGTTTGAATTGGAAGAATCATGAGAATGTTGCATTAAGAAAACACAAATGGATATATTTACAAAAGAATATTTACAATTACAGAACAAGGGTTATATAGAAACGAATAATAGTAAATTAAAATCACTTTGTCCTTACCTTGATCCTAGGGGTATAATTAGAAGTCGAGGTAGACTTGAAATGTCACAATTAGAAGATCGAACGAAACATCCAATTGTTTTACCCAAATCTAGTCATTTAACTCACTTGATAATTTCCAACGCTCATATCAAAACTTTACATGGAGGACCTCAGTTAATGATTAATTATTTGAGAACAGGGTATTGGATTATAGGGATAAGAAATATAGTCAAGCAGCACGTAAGAAAATGCGTTAAATGTGTAAGACAAAGAGCCAGCACCCAGTCTCCATTAATGGTTCGCTGCACACCAGCGAGACCATTTTTGCACAGTGGTGTGGATTATGCTGGTCCGATAAATATAAGGACAACCAAGGGCCGAGGCCACCATTCGTACAAAGGCTTCATATGTTTATTCATTTGTATGGCAACTCGTGCAATTCACTTAGAAGTTGTAAGTGACATGAGCACGCAAGCGTTTCTAGCTGCCTTCAGGCGTTTCATTTCAAGGCGAGGTAACTGTGCAAAGCTTTGGAGTGACAATGGTACGACCTTTGTAGGAGCTTCCCGAGAGCTTCAGTCCGTTCTTTCGTCAATGGGTGAACAGTTAGAAGCAAATGGTACTGAGTGGCATTTCATTCCTCCGCACAGCCCTAACATTGGAGGACTTTGGGAAGCCGGAGTGAAATCCACGAAGTTGCATCTGAAGCGAGTTATTGGAGAATCTACACTCACATATGAAGAAATGAGTACTTCTCTTGCGCAAGTAGAAGCTTGCTTAAATTCGAGGCCAATCACGGTTGATACATCAGACCCTAACGATCCTACACCTCTAACGCCGGGTCATTTTTTAATCGGCGGACCTTTGATTAGTGTACCTGATGCCTGTAATTACTTGGACTCTAATGTGAGTTCTTTAACAAGGTGGCAATTTATTCAAAGAATGCTACAGACTTTTTGGGATCGCTGGTCAAAGGAATATTTAACGGGTTTAATGAACCGGTACAAATGGAAGGCCAGAATTCCTGAACTGAATATAGGTGATATAGTCCTTATAAAAGAGGATGGTCTTCCACCGACGCGTTGGATGATGGGTAAAATTATAGACAAACATCCAGGTCATGATCAGATTACTAGAGTTGTTAGTATTTTAGTTAAGAAAACTGTAATTAAGAGACCTGTCAACAAATTATGTATTTTATTAAGGAAGCAATGATTTGCAATATTTTTGTATTTTTATAGGGATTTAAGCTATTATTAGTATTATAGTATAGATCAAATGTTTTGTGTATAAATTGTAGGAAATGTTTTAAGTTCATATTGTTTACATTGTTTATTTTCATTTTGTTTAAATTTAAAACCCTCGCTTAAGGTGGGTAGATTTAGGATAATAAGGACATTTCCTCAATAAATGTCCTTGGTGGGCGGTATGTTCACGACAGATCGCTTGATCGTTGTGATTAGTTCTATAAGTTCAGCATAGGTGGCGGTATGTAAAATTAGTTAGTTCTTAAAACGCACTATTAATAATTTTCGCAAAATGTCTAGTATGTAAAATAATTATAGTTCAATTAGTAATAAAATATTTGATAGTACAAGGCTGGTTTAACTAGCTAAACCCCTCAGTGCTTTTTACCGCGAATCGGGAGTGGTAGTTAAAGTGTTCCCCTATAGGGTCACTTTTCGTTCAGTCAGGGAACACACCCTCATCTATGCATTCATTAAATATTTTTGCTAATTCAGGTGCTATAATGTCAAGTATGTATTTTACAATATTAGTCGAATGGCCCCATAGGTCTTTTGTATTTTAAAGGTTAATTAATTAGAAGATTTTTACTATATCGCTACCTGTAACATACTTAAATTTCAAATCAGCGGAAGATACTGGTACGTGTAATTTAAGCATATCATATGCTGCTTTTGGCGAAGAGTTAAGGTCTTTGGTCGTGATAATCGGGATTTCGGAGAAGTATTTATCAAATTCATTTGCAATTTCTATTTCCGAATTTATAACGCGATTATTAATATTTAAACAGATAGAGGTGTTACGGCACTTCGATCTACTAGTTTCATTGTTAATTACACTCCAAGTCGCTTTTACTTTATTATTACTGTTTTTAATTTTATCTGCAATGAAACGTGTTTTCGCTTCATGACAAACTACTTTAAAGAGCTTGGAGTATTTTTTTACATATATTTTAAATTCTTCACTATTATTGTAATCTTTCTCATAATAATGGTCATATAAGCGTTTACGACTTTTTTGGATACCCATTGTTGCCCAATCATGAAAACTATGTTTGTTGTTTACTGTCACCGTTACTGGAGTAAAAATCCTGCCAAATTCCTCACAGAAGGAATTGAAGACTAAGTTATAGTGAAAATTAGCAGTTTCACCACAGTGTAAAAATGGTATCGTATTTACCAAATTATTTCTAAACCTCTCAAGACGGCTACCCGTAACTGGTATAATCGTCACCTTTTTTAGTCTGACATTGTCCAATCTTGTATTTACTTTTATAAGTTGCCCACTATGGTCGGACTGAAGATTATTAATTATGAGTTTTCTAGTAATAGTAACATCTGTAAAAATATTATCTAAACAGGTTGCTGTTGTAGAAGTGATTCTAGGAGGTTCCCAAAATACATTGAACAAATTAAAACTTTGAAATAAATTTTTAAGGCTAGTACAATTGGCCGAAGGTTCAAGCAAGTTTATATTAAAATCTCCACACACAATAATTGACTTGCTAGTTTTGCCAAATTTTGATAGTACCTCCTCCATTCTATGTTGGAATTGTTCATATGATGCAGTGGGGGGGCGGTATATACTTACAATAATAAATTGCTCTAGTTCTATACAAGCTATCTCAATTAGTTGTTCTATAGAGAGATTAACAATATCTCTTCTATTTTTACATTTTAATCTATTTTATTCTTCTATTTTTACATTAATAATAATTAGGGAACCTCCATGTATTGCCCTACTTCTACAAAACGAACTGACTACTTTATGTTCTCTAAAACTAAACTGGAGCTGATGACTCTTACGCCAATGTTCTGTAATACATAATATATCTATATTACAGCAGCTCAAAAACAGTTCAATTTCTAATTCCTTACTTGAGATACCTTTACCTTAATCGTTCTATTTTTTACTTTCGTTGAAGTCATGAAGGGAACATGAAGAAAACAACTTAATTATGCTTTACACTAACTTTATTTTTTTTCGTATGCACAATTATTTAGGTGCAATAACACCAAATCGGGAAAGTGTAACATAAACAGGTCCATCACTAAATGGGCCATATAGCTACTTTCCCGGTACCTACAAAAAGCGCGTAGCCATAACGCGCATACATTGTCGATTTATGTGCTTAAATCTATAACTTCGATAGTATAAAGAATGTCTGTGCTTGATCTTGTATTTTTATAATTCTCTTTTTGATTTTAGGAGGCAAATGATTACATTGATCCAGTACAGACATGCATCCTATAAGTTTTTTCATCAACATCAACCGTTTTTTTCTTAAGGCGGCATCACTTGTTTTCGTTTGAAGTAACCTTTGGCGAAAGGAGTCCAACTTTTTCAATTCTTTCTGTACTTTCAACGGTTTACAATTAGAGTTGACTTCGGCGGTAACGTCCAATCGGAATTTCCGTTTCAAATTAACAGATTTATTTTTCAACTTTGGGCTCATTTTGACAGGATCATTTTGTTTCGTATACATTGTTGAACCATATTTACTAATATAGTATTTGTTAAGGAGATCTGCATAGTCATTTCTCGGTATGGCCGTAAATATACAGTGAAAGTGTTCACCTATTTCGTCACGCATAGTCTTAGACACATTTTTATTTCTTAGGTTTGTAAGTTTATCTTGTAATAAATGGAGTTCGTGCAAATGTTCAGCACCATCGGCCAGACCAGCTTGACCAAGTAATATCATATTAAGCCTTCTAAGCATTCCATTTATATTAATTCGATTATTCGCCAACTGCTTAGTACTGATGACTTTCATTTTTAAAATATCTTTGTGCTTTTTCTGATGGTACAGCAACTCTTTGTATAAGAAATTTGGATCACCTATATCATTTTTAAGTGAATCTAAAGCTTTAGTTAACTTTCGTAATAATTCATTTCTGTTTTTTGGTATACCATTACAAAGGTCTGGTTGCTTATTAGTAGGTGTATCAAATAGGGATTGATTCTTTTCCTTTTTATTATTTACATCTCTCCATTCTTTTAATTCGGATTGAAAAGCTTCTTGGTTCCCTACTGTGCCTTTCACACTTATAAACAGATTATCATCTGAATTATTTTCAACAGTTATGTTATTTCTGACAGCAGCTTCCTCCAGCCACATTTTACCATCATCGGTAGTTAAAGCCTCCTTGACATCTTTAGCTAAATAAATTCTTGATGAGGTAATAACCTCACTTGTATCAGATACTTCATTGTCTTGAATAACTTGTCCTCTCTTGTCGTGATTCGCTGAAAATATAGGTATAAAATCAGGTGCTTTGTCATGATCAGTGCCAGCACTTACTGTGAGTTTCTCTTCTTCTGTTTGATTGGTTGTTTCAATATCGTTCTCATGAGTTTTCTGAATCTGGTCTTTGTTATTTTTCAAGGATTTATTCAAAGGGCTCTTTGTACATCTTGTAGCTTCATTTGATTCAGCAAAACTGTTCTTCCTTTTTTTATTAAGGTGGCTGTCGTGAACGACGGGAGATTTCGACTGCCTTTTTTGACGCTCAGTTCGTGGAGTTGAAGATAAATTATTTTGCTGAGTGCTGTCATCAGATTGTTTATTGGGATCGATATTCTCTGACGCAGTTGGAGGGTATACTGGTCGGTAATTGTGCACATACGGTGTATTTATAGGAAGACCAGAAAATGGTAACGAAACTCGACACATGTGGACGAGATGTCCGCGACGGGTGCATCCGCTGCAGTACATTTGGTAATGCTTTTTGTTGAAATGATTTTCTTCAAGTGGCATGTTCGAGTCGATCTGAAACGTATTATGAAAGATATCAATAATGGCAATTTCAGAGAACACTGTACGACCTAAAATTATTTAATTTCAACAGCTTTTTATGGAATAGACGGACATGGGCAGTAGTTATGGTTATTGTAAATGAACACTGCCACCCATGCTCGCTTGTGTGTAACAACAGTTCTATACTAAGCAAATCATTCGAACCGTTCAGAGAGTAGGAACTGGGCACTGACAATTCTCCTTCTTCATAAGAGAGAACTTGAAGACAGATTAAGATACAAGTTTCCTTCAGCACTGGTTAACGCAATGAGATCATGCACAACATGAATACCCATTGTGTACGACATATCCAGTACTATAATCGGTATAGTAATGGCAATGTCTGTTGCAGGCATATAAATATCCCCTTCCTTCACTACACACGGTGAATGAGATCGTGGCCTATACAACAAAAGGGAAACCTAATCTTCTGGGCACTCTTTTTGTCTATCAGCAACAACTTTCAATACTCCCATGCCATCCCATCCCAAGGTATTTTAAACTAAACTCATGAAAGTCTTAGTACATCCAATCCTCAAAAAAGGCGGCTGACAACATGCCTATTGCCATAACAGCATCATCGTGCACAGCTAGCTATTGGGGAACGTTAGTTAACCAATGATTAACAATAAAGCATTCTACTTAGAGAGTACTAGAGTGAAATTTCTGATTTTGAAGTTTCAGCTGTTGGTATTAACCTGACCAAACTTCATCTACTGGAGATGCAGATTCTACGGTATTTAATGAATTATTGCAACAAGCGAATACACAAATAGAAGAGGACATGACCACAGATAACTTTTGCTACACTTTTTTTTATACAGTAAACTGAAACAGCTGGTATTGGAGAGCATCCGCCCGTAGAAATGTACTCCATGTGGAGCTGGCCAGGATGTAAAGCATTCTATGACAATGAGTCTTCACTGTACAAATATTTATGCAGAACCTTACCGTGTTGTGATATCGTCTCCAGAAGTCAGGGCAGTGGCTGGCCGGGTGTCCTACTTGGCCGCACTCGCAACACTTTACGTAGTTCCAATTGGAACAGTTGCGGCACATATTCGAGTACACGTGATTCGGCGAGCCGCACTGCAAGCAACATTCAAAGTTACGTTCGAAATCTATATATCTAATATATAAAATTCTCGTGTCAACGTTAGCTGGGTCAGCTAGTATATCTTATATATAAAATTCTCGTATCACAATGTTCGTTCCCGTACTCCTCCGAAACGGCTTGACCGATTCTCATGAAATTTTGTGAGCATATTAGTAGGTCTGAGAATCGGCCAACATCTATTTTTCATGCCCCTATGTAATAAGAGTTGTTCACCTCTAATTTTTTTTTTTAATTTTTGGACGAAATTTTTTATTTTTATATTTTTATAATGTGGCATTAAAAATACATACAACTTCAAATTTTTACCCATCTACGATCAACAGTTACTTTTGTATCGCGATTTTAATATCGGCAATACAACGTTTGCTGGGTCAGCTAGTATATTATATATATATATATATACATATATATAATGAAAATGGTCTTTGTTTGAGGCTCTTTCACGCCGCAACCACTGAGATAGTATCGACATGAAACTACCACCATTCGATGCGAAAATTATCCTAGATGGTTTATGGCTACGTATTTTTCGAATTCCAACATTCCTTCATTAATTTATTTCCTTTTAAAATTCGCCCAGCGAAGCTGGCGGGACCGGCTAGTAAGAAATAATATAATGTAATACATCCTACTGAAAAATATGAGAGTTTTTATCAAGCCAACAAGATTGGGTTAAATTAAAAAAATATTAACAGATAATCTTTAAGAAGACCTAAATATTCTTTGAAAATTATATATAAAAATATGTTAAGACTTTGTGGGTATAGAAATATCAAAAGTCTGCAAAGAGCTCTGAGTTCAATTTGTAATTTTCATAGTTTGATGCAGCATTTTGGTTTTTATTTTTTTCATCGGTACAATTTTTTTAAAAGATCTAAGCTCCTGTGATTTCTCTGGTATTGCAGGAGGATGTAGGCGGCGGTTATCACTTATGACACATCAGGTGACCCGTTTGCTCGTTTGTCTTAATCTTCCATGTTTTTTAATTATGAACATAAGAGACGAGACGAGCAGGACGTTCAGCAGATGGTAAATGATATGCCCTGCCCATTAGAATGGGGTGCCGCTCAAGATTATTAAAAAACCCAAAAATTCTGAGCGGCACTACAACTGCTCTCGTCACCCTGAGACATAAGATGTCAAGTCTCAGTTGCCCAGTAATTTCACTAGCTACTTCAGACCGAAACACAGTACTGTTTACACATTACTGCTTCACGGCAGAAATAGTCGCCGTTGTGGTACCCATAATCTAGCCGGCATCTGGTGCAAAGGAGCCTTCCACTGGTAAAATAAGTGGTCCAATAACAAATACATACATTAACACAAATCTTCCGAGGGCATCTTGTTTCATAGTGTCCAGCTGACCCACACATGTAGCACACAGGAGGCCGCAACCTGCAAGTGTCGTCGCGATGACCAACCCGGTTACAATAGTTGCATCTGGAACGACAAACACTCTTTATTACAAAAAAAAAAGCCGGATAACATAAGCTTAGATTTAAAACAACTTGACCCAAGATGGTACTGGTATATGGTAGGTATGTGTAATTTACACAATTTGCAAGGCAGTTGTTGTGGCAAACTTGAGGAATGATAAAAATATCTGACTACCCCCATTCTTGAAAATAATGAAATGTAGTCTAAGCAGAAAAATTCGTTAGCATTGAGTTTGCTGGTCGATTAAAATGCGAGTTGAGGGTACTTTAGTAAAAATGTTTAGTTATTTTAATCAGCATGATACAAACTTTCTTTAGATATAACTTTCATAATTGTAAGTTTTTAACTTATTGAGAAAATCAAATCTGCTGTGCAGTGTTCATTATTATGCCGGATTTGCGCGTCTGACTACTTTACAGTTGATAGCCTGCTCAACCCCAATATTTGCATATTAGGAAATTAACTTGAGATGTCGCTCTTGTTTCAAAGTGATAACCCTCACTATTGGGATTAAAATAAAATTTTGAAAACAAACGTAGATCCTGTGGATGAAGCCACTACCTGAGAGTTGAACAAAGCATACAAGATTTAATCATCGATACGTCACTCGAAGGGTTGGCTCAGTTGGTAAGAGCATCGAGTATCACATCGTTCATAAAATTTTGTTTTAAAAATTTTATTTGAGTTATAAATCTCATGAAGTTATGTGCACCTTTTTAATAAATTTGTAAAATAATCAATGCTTCCTATCTCATTCTCTCGCCTGCATACATACATACATTTACCTGTTCGTTTCTCAATCGTCTCGGTTTTACAAATCACAACTATTCTAAAGAAGTCTCACTTAAAAAATGTTTAAACATTCATAAGTGTCATTTCTTTGAACTTGGTATAAACCTAGTTTAAAGCCTACTATATCTTTATACATAAAATTCTTCTCTATGTGTGTTGACAGTGAACTCCTCCTAAACGGCTGGACCGATTTGAATGAATTTTTTTGCGTGTGTTCAAGTGGATTCGAGGATGGTTTAGATTCACAATTGCACTAACTCCAAAACGACTGGACCAATTTTTTACAGGACAACGCCTGTCGGGTCCGCAGTACTATGATATATACTCATATGAGTAAAGTGTTTTTTTTTTTATATAGGGTATACTTACGTCGTTTTCCTTTTCCCCATAGCTGGCATTCGGTCCTTGGGGTCAATAACCCATAGGCTTTTGTCACCTAGAAAAATTCGAGGAATTAACATCTAATTTCCAGGGGTCGACATAAACGAAAACTGTTTTTGGGGGTTGAGCTCTAAAATACGACTGCTATAATTAACGAAGTTCTTATTGGAATCTTTCAAAATACTGTTTAAGTTGTGTTATGTGTACCTACTTATAAGAAATAATAGGTTGGTAGGATGTATGTAAGTAAAAAAAAAGGGGAATAACTAGAGATAGGATTTTTAAAGAAATTTGGCTAATGTAAGGTATCAGTCTATTTTAGAAAAGAGGTCTCATGCCCAATAACTGGGAATCCCAATAAAGGTTTTAGAGTTAACAGGACCAAATACTAACTTAAAATATTTTTATATATTAGATGCCTCTCCATCTCATTTCAGTTTTGTGAAGTGTTAATTAATGTATATATGTAAGTACATGGAAAAGTACAAAAACAGAAAAAAAAGAAAGAAGCCAAGCTTTATGATATAAAGCGGAGGAGCTCAAAATTTGATATATCAGTAGATAGTATATCTAGCACATAGCGAATCACATAGAGCGACAAGTCTGGCGGTATACAAAGACTTGCCGTCTGTGGAGTGCTGATTGTCGACAACTTTATACAATAGAACGAGGACATGCGATTTTGTTTATATTAAAGGAGGACAAACGAGCGTACGGGTCACCTGGTGTTAAGTGACACCACCGCCCACATTCTCTTGCAACACCAGAGGAATCACCAGAGGACTTTAAGGAAGGTGTACTTTTTTTTAAAGTAGTCGTATTAAGCTCATTCTACAGCTTTGTAGTACGAGGAAGAAAGCTTTGAAAAACACACTGTGGAGGACCGCCACACATTCAAGTTGTAGGGATGATATCCTAATTTGTGGCATGTCATGAGAAGTTGGAATTCAGGAGTCGATTAAAATTGGTGTACAACAGCATGGTTATTTTCAAGAAAAACATTTATTTAGATGAACCAATCAAATATTTTAAAAGATCACTTAGAAAATACTTCTTAAATGGTACAAGAGGAGGGTAACATTTTAACAAAAATGTATGACCAAGTTTATGCTGAAAGCTCTATAGAAGTTGTTCAATTAGTCAGCATTTTTAATAATCTCCAAAATTTATTTAATGCTATGTATAATATAAATATATAAACTGACAGACACTACCGTTACAATATTTTTATGCAATGGAATAAAATAGTTTGTTTCCAAGTAACAATTAAAAATGGTTTGAATAATCATGATGAAAATAACACTGTTTATTAACCTTCCGAAATCAGCAGTCCCCAAAGCACTAGATTTTTCAGATACCAAAACTAAGAGTGCTGTATGGCACACTATTCCCTCACCAAGCTCTTAACTTAATTTGTTTATAAGATTGTTTTTTTTTTGCTTGGTTTGTTTCAATAGCTTTCAGATACATTCACTCAAATTATCCTAATTTTAAGCTATCTATGTTATAACATGTTAAAAATATACACGAAGGGTTAAAAATATGTATTTCATATAATAGGTTATAATCTTAGATCATTAATACATTTAGATATGTTGTGAAAAGGTCGTAAAAATAGATTTTGGAACTAATGTGAATTTTTGAAAATAGTTCAGAAATTCACGCACACAAACTCAAAGAGTCATACAAATCGCAAGTGTAAGACATAGCTTGTTAAACACAAAAGTAATATTCCTGGCCTGTTTTTATAGGTTGTCTAACAGCAAGACACTTCCTAGACATATAAATTTCACAAACAATCTGCTTTGCTTGAGTTATCAAAACAAAATAGACTACGGCATCCAACGATGTAGCATTATAGATGAAGTTGCAGTTTAAGCTCATCAATCTAATCATCAACAATAAAACTAGAGGAACAGGAACAGTGCCAATAGAAGCGCGAATGGCTGTACATAATGGAGTGTTTGTTGCCATGTTAATATATCGAAGTGACAGCATAAAAGCAGAATTAACACAGTTGAGATGTGATCACTGCTAAGTATGTGTGGAGTAAGACTGAGTGACAGAATTCCGAATAAGGTAATACAAGTGTGTATAGTTTGAAAGAGGATGTTGTGAATGCTGAAATGGTTTGGACAGGAGGAGCGAATGAGTGAAGAAAGAATGACACATCAAATATATAAGGCAAGTGTGTGTGGGCAAGTCAGTCACGGGAGACCTCTTAGGACATTCTTTTGACCAAATTGGGGATGTTTTGAGAAAAGGAAAGGTCCGAAGCATCCACAACCAGGGAGTGTGTATGAAAGAGTAATGAATGTAGAGGAAGCGTGTGAGGTTTGTAAGGATAGAAGCAAGAGACAATAGTCTCTGCCTACCCCAACGGGTACAAAGTGGGAGTGTATGAATGAATGAACAGTTTGGAAACTTACGTGACATATTCTTCTGTATTTCCCTATGGTTAAAGTTCTCTCCACCCCAACTCTCATTGTAAAATTTCTCCATTTCTTGTCTGAGTGTTGTCAAAGAGAATCTATGATGTTTATTAACATTATTTTTACCCTTCAAATTATCAAAGTCAAGATCTTCACATAATATTGAAGGTATCTTTGTTGATCCCAGTTTGTTATGATCATCAATAACATCAATTGTATCATTATCAGGGAATCCCATAACATTAGCCATAACAATGCTTTCATTTATAACAGGTTCAGCTTCTGTCAGATCAATAACAGAATCATATGTAGGTATTGATAAAGTACAGGACTCATCAGATTTTTTCGCAGCACTGCTGTCTGAAGTGTCAATTTCCTTGTGCAATATTTTTTGATTAGGCTTTCCCGTTTCATTCTGTTCAGATTGATTTGAGTCTGATTCATAAACATCAATGCTAGGTAAACTCTTTTCCGTTACCAGATATGAATTTTGATTGGATTGATTGCTGTCTGAATCACATAGATCTGCCATTGGAATAATTTTGCTTGACTGTTTATCTCCTTTGGATTTCTTCTTTTTCTTGGCTTTACTTTTTGGAGTTGCGAAGCAACTTTCTAATGAATTTTTATTCGGTGTAATGGTTGATTGATCAGCAATAGGTGTTGAGGTGGCACTATCTTTGTTTCTCTTTCTCTTTTTTTTCTTCGATGGTGTTTGGTCAAGTAAGTCAGAGCCATGTAGGCTAAAATCAAAACTCTGATTATTTGCATTTCGGGATGATATATTTAATGCAATACAATCACTACGTATAAACTCATCAGAGACAGATGAGACAATTGACGGTACAGGGCTAGCAGACACACCTCTATCTGTAACAACTTTTTCTGACAAATTGTTAGGCCTGTTTTCTTTCTGAGGTGATTCAAAAGAAACTTTAACATCATCTTCATCTGAACTCTCAATAGTAATTGTGGGTTTTGGTGGCAGTTCTATTTCAATAACCTCATCCTCATCGCTTGATTGAAGCTCAACAGGTTTACAATCATCATTTTCTAATATTTCAATGGTTTTAGTAAGATTGTTTGGAACAGGATGCTGAAACATTGATAAATCTGATGTTGGTAGATTGTTTTTCTCCTCTTTTGTAACTGAAATATTCTGGTTACTCGGTATCATACTCGATTTTGATTGAGTCGTTCCAGATTTAGGCTGATTTACATCCTGTGATTTGGTTTTCGGTTGAGAGTTTTCTATTGATTTTTGATTATTTTTGTCAGTGTTGTTTGCATTGTTAAGGGATGTAGCGTTGTTTTTTCGATAGGAAGTGTTCTGGTCTGTATCTGAGTGCCAGTAACGACGAACTGTGTTGGTAGTTCGTGCAGTAATGTCGACATGAACTGGAATTTTACCGTCGACATCATTTGTTTGAGGAACGTTTGCTAGCGAGTGGTCTACATGATGAATCATAGCATACATCCGTCCCTCCAGTTCATGATCGCTTTGTTCCTGAAAGTCAAAACCATTAAAAATATCGCACAGTGCACACGTTCTTGCATCAATATTGTGATTTGTGACACAACAAAAATACAATAACCTCAACACTCACCTCATCCATAATTAAGACTTGTATATTGTGGCAATGGGTGATTTTGAAAAGCCAACATAATCGAAAACTAATAAAGAACTATCGTGCAGCAGATAGCATAACAGGAATTACGGAAAATAAAAATCTAAATTTTGCATGTATTTGTTATGGACACGTCTGACACTCCATTTCCAATTGTCACTAGGCCACAGATGACAGAACGAGAATATCTAACACCTACACACCACTATCAAGTGTCAAGCCAGTAGCCACAGCTTAGAATATTGACAGAAGTCCCCGCGTGCCCCTTTTAGATAGCAATAGTTTTGACAGGAGTAGTCTTTGGTGTTGTCATATTATTATTATGTCTAAAATTACCCTTCACGGAATTAAATCGTATGACATAATGTCACTATCAAAGGTCCATCCTCTTACCTCCCTCCTAAGTCAGTTTGGAAAGGCTTACCTCAAGGCTCAGTCCTTAGTCCCCTTCTCTACAATCTGTGAGTATAATCTGTGTGTATACATATGACCTCAATAGCTCTGTATCCCCCTTCTGCCAAATACTGCAATATGCAGATGATATTGTTCTGTATACTTCCAACAAGTCCATACAGGATTCATCCAATCAGTTAAATTGTGCACTTGAATATCTTGCTGATTATTTAATGCAACATGGGTTGTCTCTATCAACTGCTAAAAGCAAAGTGGTTTTATTTACAAATAAAAGACTTTTTCCTCATATTAAAATTAAAATTTATAATGTTGAGTTACCTGTTGTTACCAATGTTAAATTTCTAGGGATTTGGTTAGATCAAAAATTATCAGGCATAAACCATTTTGATTATGTCTCACAGAAATGTGAGAAAAACATTAATATCCTGCGCTCTGTATCTGGTGTCTGGTGGGGAGCTCACCCCTTCACCCAAAAATTATTGTACAATGCAATCATTCGCAGCCACATGGATTCCGGCACTATGTTCTTGATCCCAGGAAATAAAGCAGGTCTGAATAAACTGGATAAAATTCAGGCTAAATGCTTACGCATAATATTAGGAGCCATGAAATCTAGTGCAATTAATGCCATGCAAGTAGAGTGTGTGGAACCTCCCCTTTCACTTCGCCGTCAATTTCTTGCCAATAAATTTTTTCTCAAATTAGCTGAATGTTGTGGACATCCCTTGCTTCCAAAATTAGACCAACTATTTGCTTTATACAATAATAATAATATTCCTGAAGACAAAAGACCCTGCATTCTCCACAGTTACTTATTATTCTCTCATCTCTCTTACCCCCTCTTCCAATATTCTAAATTGCCTCTATTTACTATGCCTTTTAGTGCACTCACTTTCCAACCATCTGTAATTTTAAACTTAGGTATAGATAATGTTCCATAGAAGCCAATAAAACTTTTTCTCAGATAATGTACTCTGATTTTCAAAATTGGCATAAAATCTACACTGATGCTTTAAAAACAGACATGAGCCCTGTTGGTGCTGCAGCATGGATTCCTTCAACAAGAATTATACTCAGTTACAGCTGCCCATCTATCACTTCTGTTTTCACTGGGGAATCAATTGCCATTCATGAAGCAATTTTATTTGTTAAGGCTCATGGCATGAACGATTCTATTATTCTTTCAGAAGTTGCCTTCAATCAATACTGTCAAATCCATTTAGGTCTAAAAGTCATTTTCCAACTATATTTAAAATAAGGGAATCTTTGAAAGAATGCTATGACCTCAATATTAACATAGTTTTAGCATGGATTCCAGGTCATTCAGGCATTCTTGGTAACGAAAATGCAGATGCCTGTGCAAAGACAGCTATTGCAAGAGGTTCCCTCCAAAACTCAAAAATTTTCTCCCATGACTTGCGCACCATCCTGAAACCCAAGTTGCATGAGAGTTGGTCCAGCATTTGGCAAGTTTCCAAAAACTCTAAAGGCAAATTTTATGGAGATCTACAACACGTAATTCCTCAGAAACCTTGGTTCTCGAAATTTAAAATTCCCAACAAGTCAGTGATTTCAACTATTTGTCGTTTACGTTTTAATCATGCTTGTACCCCAGTATTTTTGGCTAAAATAAGAATTAGGGACAATTCCTTGTGTGAATGTGGTCTAGATGAGGGAAACGTGGATCATTTATTCTTCAATTGCCCTTTAACGCAACCTTCTTTATACAATTTTATACCTCCTGAAATTCCCCGCCCAACTTCCTTTAAATGTCTCCTCTCCCTAGTTTTCACTCCTTTTGTATATATTTTGTGTAAATATATTAAAATAAATAAGATTAAGTTGTAAATAGCACAAAGACTTATATCAAATAATTTAAGTAATTATATTTGTGTTTGTCCCTTATAGTCCTAACAGCATGCATATTTGTTTCAGGTATAAGAAAATAAAACTTGTTTCAATCTTAAGCACCGATCACTACCATTAAAATTAGTAAAAGAATACTCTAAGCTTGGTGGTCTACCTTAATGTGACATTGGCAAACTTGTGGTATACCTTCCACAGGAGCCATAGTAGGAAGAATAGAATAGAATAATGTCACATACTCATCAGACGATTGGAAATGTAAATTAGTTAAACATAATAATGAAAAGTATGTAATGATAATTAATTATTTATATATTATAGTACCACAACATACCAAAAATAATTTCATAAAATCACTTATCATTGCCTATTAAAATATACTACAGTCAGAACTCTAATAATGATCTGGCAATATATTGTGTTATTTGTTATTTCTATTAACATGAATTTATTTTCTTTCATTAATCTAAGTTTTTAAAACATGTATAAAACACAAATCAAAATATCATAAACTTGGAGTGCTGACTCCTAGCTATAAGACCGCTTAAAAGTACATCCGGCCTATGATGGTCGAGTTAACGTCTCGTCGGTCATCTCGTTAGCCAAGTCAAAGTACTTGCTCAACTTGTCCTTCTCAGCTTTCATGAGGTGGTCTTCATATGGGTTAGTGATTTCGACTAGGACAGCCTGGCGTCGTGATCGGTTAACCACCCCATTACCATGCTTATATAGGCGACAATAATCCTGTCCCTCATGATGGACTATTCTCAAGAACCAGCGCTTTTACGTGAAAACGAATCTTAAATATTTATTTATGTATCAAGATAAATATTTTAGTTCTGTAATAAAATGTGCTACTACAGTATGCTTTAGAGACTGAGCGTTTGGAGATAAAATTAAACAACTGCTTGACTGTGAGGAATATGTGGAAGATGAATATGATTTATTTCAGTTACATGATATATATACAAAATCCTTAAAACTAGTTAATCAATTACAATTGTTACTTAAAAAATATTTACAAGTTTAGAAAATACACACCAATACTAAAGCTTACATTTTGACCAATAGTAAAACGTTTCATTCAATAAGAATTGAGAATAATATTATGTGTTCTATCTCGCTCTAAAACTTATGCTATCGCAGTAAACCGGCCAGCGAGCGCGCGCTTGTGTAAACTCGCGTCGAACCTCGATCATCCGATGTCAATGAGCATTTAGCACCTACTCTGTCGCTCATTAATTAAAATTGCATGAATAGTGCTTGACGCCCCGACGCTTCAGTCGAGTACGCTCGGCCTTGCTGTGCGGTTGTGTAACGCGGAGCATATGACTGATCACGTGAGTATATCTGCGGTTGTCCAGAAAACGTGACGATGCTTGTACTTCGATGAGAATGTTCTTTTTACAACGAATCTTTCGGCATACGCTTATTACAGCTATTATGCACGATTAATATTTCTACGATCTATAATGGTAAGAAGGTATTTCGTTGCAAGTTAGATATTAGACATTTGTATTAATTGATATTATTGGTTGTAGGTACAGCTACAATGCCATCCCTAAAAAATCATTTTATTGTATTTTTATATAATTGTTCTACTTACACATGAAAAGTGTTCAATTCCCCTTGGGACAACGGTCCGTATAATTTCTGCACCACTTTATAACACAAGAATGTATTTTAAATCCTTATTTTATCTGTTTTTACAATGAACCGAATGAATGACCAGAATCCGATCGTACTCACTCGCCAAACTGAACTAATTCGCGTGCCTAGACAGTTTATAAGCCCTGCCCACAAAGGGTATAGTTTTAGTTGCGCTATTTTTAAAGCATCAGAGTTGTTTCAAAGTTTTATATACGTTCACTGATAACATACAACAATGACAACACAATGTTGCCATACAATAGATATTATTATTGTAGTAGTTACTAGGAAAGAACAACAAACAATCCAGAATTGGGAAGTACCTACTTATCTGGGGGATCATCCATGCTGTCGTGTGTACTGTCAATGTTAAAAGTATTTAATATTTTTTAAATAAATAGATTGATATGGCAATCATACTCAGCAGTTTAATCTAATCTAATTATAATATGTATTACTTTTGAGACACATTGTCTTCTTAATAAAAAAGATGCAATGCGTATATATTCGATTGCAAAGTTAATCTATTTATTTTAAACACAAATGATTTTTAATATGGATATTGTCACTAAAAGATGTTGTTAGTTAGCAAATTAGGAAATTAGGAAAAAAACTTAAGACAGACGGACAGAAGAACTGTAGGGACTGAATAAATTCACCGACTTCAGATTACATGGATCGCAGATTACATGGCGATCCATGTAATCTGAAGTCGGACTTCGTTCTTCTACCGTAAAAAGTAGAACGATTTCTACTTTTTACGGTAGAAGAACGAAGTTGCCAGACTTTGTTTTTTTTTTTTTGTTTTACAAGTTATGTTTTTGATGGCTTTATTTATTTACAATTTATATTAGTTTAGCAATTTGAAACAAGTTTGAGATACTTCATGTAAAACAAGAACAGGAATTAAATTAAAGACATTTTCAGTTAATTTTTTTATTACTTACAACAGCGACTGAAATTGTATATATTTAAGTAATAAGTAACTAGCAATATTCATATGATTTAGGTAACTATTTTTAACCATCGTCCGAAGAATTCCTTGACTTGAAGAGCAACGTTTCTGTAACAAAGTTAATAAATGTTGTAATGAAACAATTATTATGAGAAATTTGTGGAGCTTATGTTACAGCAAAATATTAATAACAGTAATTTTCTACAATGTTTATTCGGATTTCCACCTATTTCGATCTCTTCAAAATTATTTAGGCAGTGTCAGGTTAATATCTAGAGAAGACTACTAAAACTACTTGTCGCTTTTTTCATTCAGAAGTTCTACAGAAACAAAATGTTATAAAATATTATTAAACTTTAAAAATTTGTCTTGACATACAAAATCCGAAGATAATTTTCCCCAACCTAATATAATTATAAATAACTGCAGCCGTATGTAGAGGATTGTTACAAAAAAAACAGTACAATTTTAGATCATTTATACGTCTAGATAGACTATGAAAGCTGTGAAAACGTCAAGAAAATAGACTTTAGAACTAATCTCTATTTTAAGCAATTTACGCACACTAACATAAAGTTTTTACAAATCGCGTGTGTAAGACATAGCTTGTCACGCACGCTAAAAAAATATTCCTGGTTTTTTTTATCGGTTGTCTAACAGCAAGAGAAGAGTCTCTTAGAAGAGATAGAGATCTAGATGTATAAATTATCTAAGAGTACAATATAACAACATCAATTAATCGATTTATTTATTTCTACTAATTTATGATAGTAGTTTCTTGATTATGTAGTATGATGTATGTATAATGAATATTAACGCAATACAACAATTATGTAACCTTTAATATCCGTTGTCCAGATACGCTATTTGATAAAATATTAGATTACTCTAATATTTTAACACACGACTTTTTGTTTTAATTTCCTAGGAAGTGCCTACATACCTATATTTACCTAATCGAAAATGTAGATCGGGTTATTCTGTTGTCACAGGGCACAAGCGCAGCGGTCACTCTATCCGCTACCAAACCCACACTTTCCCCTCGTTCTATCCAAATGGCTTCACATCGCGCCCTGTTATGATTATAAATAAATTATCTTAAGATATGAAACTGTTCAGACATTATGGTTATAATTCAGATTATCTAAATGATATATCAGCAAAGTAACATTTCGCTTTAAAAATCTCCGTTCGAACCATTTGACCACTTTCATCTAGGACCTGCTCGATATATAAGACAATCGAGTACTTTGTCAGCGCCCAGCCTGATTCCTTGCTGTTCCGAAGACACATTGCTTTATTATAGGGAAGGCGTCTTTTTTGTCAAATTCCAATATGGCAACAACAACACAACCTAAAATATCACTCTCGCGATCTGGATGTGTCGCCTTCGTCTACAGTTCGGTTTTGAAGGAAATTTCTTCTCCGGACTACTGACACACAAAAGAATGTGGGTGGCGTTGATCACTTAACATCAGATAACTCTTCCATAAAAAAAGAGCATGGGAGGCGGTGATGTCTTCATACCAGGTTGTATCGTACGATCTCTTCTTCTTCTACCATAAAAAAATCTACACCTCACAAGTTCCTTTTATTCCTCTCAAGATAACATTGTAAGCGAATCATGGGACACACAAAAATGACATTGCATTGATATACTTATACAGTCAATGTGGATGGATGTATTTAGAACAGTCAACCAAGGAGTAAATTTCCCGAATAGCTTGGAGACAGAACATCTCCGAGATAAAAACCACAATGAGAGATTTTGCAAGAAAAAGTAGAAGCGGGCTTTATTAATGCAGGTTATTGCAAATATCTAATAAGCCCCTATAAAATAAAATAAAAAGCCCGAATAAAGACCGAAGCCCCCGCCTTGAGACTCAAAGTTCAGTAAGAACTCTGTATTCATTCGTCTCATTAATCTGAGGATGGAGCGTGCAGGCTTCATAATTCGACGCTATGCTGAAAAATGGACCGTCAGGGTGATCTGATAACGTTTTAAATATTGATGTCAAATTAACAATATAAGGCATCTCGCCTTAACATGGAAATATGATGAATGTTTACACTTTAGCGACATGTTTTAGGCTCGCTCTCAGCACAGCATCGAAGGCGCGCGTTGCATCACTGTAGGTATCGTTCACTGCACCCGCTGAGGCCCATGCGATGCATCCACCTCGGTGTATTAACAACGACAGTGTTTCTAAAAGCTGAAACAAAACATTTTATCTTAGAGGATCAATAAAAATTTATAAACAAAATCTATGAAAGATGCGGGACTCAACCGTTCGAGTGATGTATGGTTCTTAAGTTTTGATATGTCTTGTTCAACTGTCAGGTTGTGGCTCCATCTATAGGGTATACTTTACAGTTGATAAACTATTCAACCCCAATAATTGCATATTAGGAAATTTAGATGTCGCTCTTTCGACCCTAAGCAATTTGTTATTTTTAATTTACTTTAAAAATGACAAATTGTTTATAGGTTCAAGTTTTTTTTTAAACTGTTATTTACTTTTTCATGAGAAAACTTCGTTAACGGACTATAATTTCGTAGGTATGGAATGAGCTGTCGGGCCCTATGTCGAGTCAACTGGACAACTGTGCTGTACCAGAGCAATTTATATTCGATCATACTCCTCAGTCATCGTCATAAAGATAAGATCATTAACCAGAATTAAACAAGGGGATTTGTGATTTTTAAAATTGACATTCAATATTTAGTATAGACGAAGTATAATCCGGCTAACTTTGAAAGCAAACAGTTGCTTAAAACGTAGTGGATTTCGGCTATCATCTTTTTTTACAAGATTAGATCCGTCATCTATCAATCTATCAACTGCACGTTTCATACAATTCAATGAATCGCTTTTTTCTTCGAGAGTTCCGTAGGGCTGAGGAATAATTTTAATTGAACTTTGTCCCTGTCAAATGTATATAACGTGAAACGTCGGGTTAACTAAAATAAAAATGTAACTATTGCGCAAAAAACTAATGTAAAAACAGTTACAATTACACGCGCTTTAATCCTTTAAAAGTGTTTTATTTAAATGTGTAACACTCGCGTTAATCAAAGAAAATACTATTTTAATTTATTATCTCTTTGTCGTGGCGGTTTAGACCTGACTGACGGACGTGAGATCGGTGCTTTTTTTCTATAATTATATTGCCCAGCGTGCTAAGAGGAGTTTTCACTTCAAGATAATAAAATGTATCAATATTGAAAAGATCAAAGGTATTTCAATTACTTTTAAATTATCATAAACATCTTCAGAGACGAGGGATGCGATGCCTTTCAGCCCTGCTGTAGTCTCGGCGCCGACCACAAGAAGCGCGTCGTATTTATCCGACACGCTCGTCGCTCCGCTTGGCACACAGACCACACACCCACACGCCTCGAGCCTTTGCTTCACTTCCTGGCCAAGCGCGTTCGTCGTATTAGTCATCTACACAAGAGGATAAACGAACGTTATTGTAGGAATTAAGTAAGTATTGATAGAGTTTTAGAGGTTTAGTTTTGTCTGTAAAGGTGATAACAGACAGTTCATTTTTGCCTTTCATTCGGCATCTTTCACTCAAAATTAAATGTCTGAACAAAGAAAACATGAAATGAATTAAAAGTGCCGAATGAATTCATTATTGAACCGATCCAACATTGTCGGATTTAGGAATTCGGCATCATTCACTTTCATTCGCATTCAGCCATTTTGTTACTAATCCTGTACAAAACGAACGTCAGCGTTATGTCAATTGCCGTTAATTGCGGCAAAATGGTGGTCAAGTGGAACAATCAAAATACGCAACTGTTTTTGGAGAACTTTAAGAATTATCAATGCCCTTGGAACATTACGGGCAAACGCTATTAACTCTCTAATTAGTGATATGAACCTAAAAGGTACTGAAGAAGATATTAAACATAAAACCTCTTATTCATAATGGTCCGCTAACTTTAAACAGCCGCTAAGGAGTATTTTTTCTCATTCTGACTTAGGTCAATAGAAGAAGACAGAGTGAGAATTAGCAATGCTTTAAGTTAGCAGACTATTATGAATAAGGGGGAAAATAAAGACGATTAGGACCCACCACAAATTAAACTTATTCCAAGATACACGACTTTAGTCGATGACATAGGTATTGAAATGTAAGAGCGAATGAATTTTCTTGTCTCTATCATTCTATAAATGCCGTGTTCACATGAAAAAAAATTGAATTATTCACTCGAGTGAACCGTCTGATATCATCTTTGCAAACTCGGTTACAGAGCTAGTCATATTTAACCTACACTGTCGTACAGATTTATAAAAACGCAAAATTATATAAAAACTAGCTGTAACACTACTTCATCAGCATAGACTTCAATCTATCTCAGATAAAACGAAACATATTCAAATAAACAATATTGCATAACCCCAGGGAAGTATTTACACGCTCAACCTTCTACTGGGCTGCAACCTGTCAAAAATGTCTGTTTCTCGTTACTATATACCGTAAACTTTGATAAAAGAAGATTTATTTACAACACACCAGAGTTGATCAAGACCGTTTAAGCCCAAAGACAAAAATTTCAAAGATCGTTTTTTTTTTTTTTTTTAAATTTTTGGGTATCCGAGCACCTACTCTGTGAATGTCTTGATTGTTGTGTTCAAATTTTGCCTTATTGTGTGGCATTTATCACAGGAAGTCCTTCGAAGTTCACAGTGCGGTTTTCAAGGAGCTTTCTTCCACGTACTACAAAGCTGTGGAACGAGCTTCCTTGTGCGGTGTTTCCGGGAGGAATTGACATGGGTACCTTCAAAACACATTCCTTAAAGGCCGGCAACTCTCCTGTGATTCCTCTGGTGTTGCAAGAGAATGTGGGCAGCGGTGATCACTTAACACCAGGTGACCCGTACGCTCTTTGTCCTCCTTTTCCATAAAAAAGGTAAATTCTTAAAAGGCTATACCAAAGTATGGAATGAAATTCCACGCACGGTGTTTTCAGGATAACACGACATGGGTACCTTTAAAAAAGCGCGTTGAATAATGCCAGCAAGACTCCTGCGATTCCCCTAGTGCTGCAAGAAAGTATGGCTAGCGGTGATCACTTACCATCCGGTGACCAGTACGTTTATATTCTTCTTTTCAATATATTTCACCTATATTTTCGAGGCAGCCCGTGTACTAATGTTTCTAAAATTTTCCAGAAATATACATCTGAAAGCTTAGATGATATTATAACTGCCTACAGCTCAAATAAATCAGGTTCAATACTTACAAATAAGATAAATGTCTTAAAAGATAATCAAGAACATAAAAATTCTATCGATGAATTTAGTTCTTAGAAGTACATTGTATGAATATTATATTGTATGAATATAATATATTTTAATTTGAATTTGTCTACGTAAAATATGTAAATCTGAGCATGGATTCAGAAATTGTCTACAATTTCATTGGTCTTCATTTGCTTGATCGAAGGCGTGAAACTAAAATTGGCCTAAATTATTGCCTACATGTCATGCCTATCAGCAATTACATAGTAAAAAATTAATTACATACATTGCCAAAAGGTAATTTATTACATATTAGATAGACAATCGTTCAAAAAAAAAGTTCTCTAATTAGTGCACTGTATATTATAAAAAATTTGGAAAAAGCTATTTGAATTTAAATTTTAGCTTAAATTATAAAGCACGGCAGTTTCTTTTTTATATTTTCAAAGAAAATAGTTAAAAGTCATACAAGAACACTGTGAACTGGCCGTCTTCGCTTGTGTTTCTTGACTCTAGCGCGAGCAGTGTATGCTACCAATGCTGACGTGGCCAGCAAAAGTGATCCACCTTCCAGGGTGGCAAGGAGTCTCCACGCAAGACCAGCTCCCGCTTCTATTCCATCAGACATCCTTGAATTTCTGAAATTTAAAGGTTCATTTTGTAGAAGTTGAACGTTTGCCGAAAAAGCTATTTTCTGCACACAATTTAGGATATCCAGAGACTATGGCTGAATCTGGGATTTCACTGCATTTAGTGCTCGACCGACGATCAGCTTACAAGTGACCATGATTACCGGTGGGAGGCTCCTTTGCGCAGGAAGCGGTCTAGATTATGGATACCACAACGGCGCCTATTTCTGCCGTGAAGCGCTAATGTGTTAATATTACTGTGTTTCGGTCTGAAGGGCGCCGTAGCTAGTGAAATTACTGGGCAAATGAGACTTAACGTTATGAGACAAATCTTATGTGTCAAGGTAGTGCCAGTGGTAAAGCGTAAAGGCAATTACTATCAGCTGAACGTCCTGCTCGTCCCTTAGTTTCATAAGAAAAAGTGTGGACGTCGCTTTTTCTTGTACAAATTATTAATACTACAAATTCTAAAATAGGTAATCCTACACGAAACAGATTACAATACTCATATGCTGGCAACCCTAAATGCAGACTCTATGGTATCTTACCTCGCTAATTCATAGATCGTTTTACGTTACGATTAGGTAACCAGTTCAGCCTAGCGAAACTCGCAAAGAAAAAAGCGATTCACTCGATTGTATGAAACGTTCAGCCATTGATAGATTGACAGATGACGGCAATACTCTTGTAAGAATCGCAGATTGCCGAAAACCACTAGGTACGTTTTTAGCAACTGCTGTTCACTTTCAAACTTAACCGGAAACTTCATCGCCTCATTGTAATTACTATTTAACTAATGTCAAATGTTTTATACTAAACTAAATTTCAGTTTAGGCAGTACCGCCTCATATTACGTAGTTATTTACATCCTCTTTGAATCAGTTGACGGCTCTGCCACCTATTTCAAAGAGTATGAAGAGAAAAATATTTCTGCTAACAGTCAGCATTTACGTACGAACTGGAGATTCTCTTGTTTATCATCATATCGCTGCAGTTATTAAAGTCACATAAGGTTTTAATAATGCAAAAGGCGATAAAAACATTAATATCCATCTTGCTTTTTCAAAAACACAAGCGACGTGACTCTTCAACAAGGGACATTACAAAAACATATTGTGTAAATGGTTTTGTTTGATCCCGTGCGCCGGGTTTTGCGTCACTTTTACTAGAACAGCGGAAAAGCACCAAATACGTCGTATTTGTATGAAATGGTCAGCGTCGATATTTAAGATTGGGGACCGAGCCAACGGCCTTGAGGAATCGAGCGGAGCTAGGTTACCTCTCCCGTACAAGATCGTCATAGTTTTAATTCAGAATTAGAAGCATTTTTAATTAATTACAAACATTATACAATTTACTTTAAAAAACTAACAAAGCTATGTGATGTTAAATAGTATTGGTGTACAATTAATAAATTTTCGTACAATTTTTATCTAGATTGAATGATTAGTATGGCTCCAACTGTAAAAGTAAGGGCTATTATGGTGATTTTTTTTCGCACTGCCTATAAAAAATAGAAATGTAATGAAAAAAATTAATATTCTTCTCATATTTTGTAGATATATAATTATTATTTGTTATTATCAAGAAATGGTTTCAACAATGCGCTTTTTAGGCGATTTCTTGGGATAGCGGCCTTAACACCCTGTTCATTGACTGTGAATAATTGTTACAGAAACGGAGTAACTTGTGAGTTAGATAAAATATATATTATAAATATATATTTAATGTGTGAAATACATACACACATGATAAATATTATAGTTATTTATGCAACTGTTGTGTAATAAGGGGTATTAAAATACGAATGTGGGTTTATCACACGAGGCGAAGCCGAGTATCATAATAGTATCGCATGAGTGTTTTAATACCTAATTATTAACAGTTGTATACAAGACTTTATCTACACCCCGAATATGAATCCTCTTAAAGATTCTGAAAAAGTTAGCTTACTGCTAGCATTAAAACAGTCAGTCCTAGTAGTAACCTTATATCATTCATTGTATTACTGATTATATACAAATAAACTAAGTATTATTGAAGCAATTATTTATTTTTAGTAGTAATTTACATTTTGTAAAGTGCAATTATTAAAATTCACTTAAATATTGTGTTCTTCTGCATCATTTAAATATCCGGCGGAAAGGAAGGACATTGGGTGTTTTAATGTTGGCAATAAGCTAACTGTTTCAAAATCTGTAATAGAGGATTTAAAGCATGGGTGTAGATAATAATGATAAGTTTGATAGCTATATATATATATATATATATAAGCTAATGAAACAACTTAATCCTGACTCAGATAATTAATCTGAGCAGATCTAAACGGAATTTCAGACAGAAAAATATGCTATTTAAATGATAAAATATAGTTATGTAATAAAATAATATTGTAACAGCTTGAAAACAAAAAGAAAGATCGTTTGCTGACATTAACGTAATCGCTATTGGAGTTAAACTTTCAATTTATAAAAACACACAATAGCCTTAAAAAAGAGTACACGACTACTGTACCATTGAACCAATATTTCATAATAAACTGTACATTAGGATCACTAACGGCCTTACAAATAAACTTAGTTTAAAGTTATACATGAGAATAAACCAATAATATGCAAAATGTTTACAATTAGACGTTTTCTTTACGATTGGCTGTTTCGGACGTATAATGTTTCCCGCGTTTATTTGACACTCGGAATTAACATTTTTTTATTTATTTAATGGCACGGGATGCTAGTCCATGGGCCAGGATTATCATAGTATCGATAGTGTTGTCAGTGATTTGAGTCTACATTTGGCACATTCTTGCTATAACTCAGCTATATAATAAATACAATACAATATAAAACAAATAAACATGGCATAAAGTACTTAGTAGGGCCATAATATTATGTAACTTAAGCAGACATATACAAGTTATTGAACTGAATCTAATCTTTAGTTATGACGAAGATTAAATAAATATTGGTATTATTTTAAAAATGCTGGGTAATGCCACGTCATGGATTCGGGGGCAGATACGAATTATGACATATGTACCACACTCTGACTTAAAATCGACGTGATAAAGAGGCTTAGCCACCGTGTTTCGTTGCTTTTGTCGATTAGCCGGGGACTTAAACCCCCCCGGTTAGAGACAAGTCCTGGAAAGGTTACAAAGGGTTACTCCAGGACTGTACCAGACTTAATCTGGAAAAACCATCCGTGTCCATAATTAGGACCTGATGTTAGATGGCTCGGCTGTCCCTCAAACTGCGAATGGGACAAAACCGTTATGACTAGGAGTAAACGGAGCAGGTGGCACAAACCACCTCCCTCATCAGAGATTTATAGAATATGTACTCATTATATTATAGTATTTGTATTGCTGGTTAGCTAAACCAGGTCACAATAGCTATTAACACATTTGTACATGCCTTTTAGCCAGTTTTTTAAATGTTTTCTCCTTGTAATATTAGTAGTAGGTACAGCATTTATATTATCTAAATTGCTAGTTATAGTATAAACCCGTTCTTTTATTACGATTTCAAAATAAGAATGTGTTAAGAAGATTGTTGCATAAAGCATGACAAACTAGACAATATTTTGTTATTTATATCTACAAACCAAATTTGTCAAGTGGGCAATAGAATTACATATACAGTTATGATAAGAAAGCTTTAGTATATAATTTCACTAACGGTTTTGAGCATTGTATTACGCTCATTCATAATATAACATCAATAAATAATTTGGCGTGGATCACCCTTAACATTTAGGGGATGAAAGGGGTTATCCGATTCAAAATTTCATGAGAATCGGTTAAGCCGTTTCGAAGGAGTTTAACTACAAACACCGCGACATGAGAATTTTATATACTAGATATATCGTGGTGGTAAGCTTAAATTATGTATTTGATTTGATATCTGTGGAAACTTTGTTGAGAACTACTTAAATACATGTTTTAATATTATAGTGTTATTATTTATTGTAGTCTTTGTTTCACGTTTTTTGCGTTTTATACACAAATAAATAAAGAAAAAAATAATGGCTACCAAAACAAAGCAGCGCAAAATTTACTAAAAACGTCAGTTTTTGATTCGAATGTATTTTAATATAAATATATTATACATATAATATGAAAGATGGACAGACGATCTGGTCAAGATCACCGGAATAATAAATTGGATGAGGGCAGCGCAGGACCGATCGTCGTGGAGATCTTTGGGGGAGGCCTTTGTCCGACGTTTTACTTAAACACAAGTTAAACATTTTTTTTTATGGAATAGGAGGACAAACGAGCGTACGGGTCACCTGGTGTTAAGTGATCACCGCCGCCCACATTCTCTTGCAACACCGGAGGAATCACAAGAGCGTTGCCGGCCTTTAAGGAAGGTGTACGCGCTTTGTTTGAAGGTACCCATGTCGTATCGTCCCGGAAACACCGCACAGGGAAGCTCATTCCACAGCTTTGTAGTACGAGGAAGAAAACTCCTTGAAAACCGCACTTTGGAGGACCGCCACATATCCAGATGGTGGGGATGATATCCTAATTTGTGGCGTGTCGTGCGTAGGT
Organism: Leptidea sinapis; assembly: GCF_905404315.1. Classification (NCBI taxonomy): domain Eukaryota; kingdom Metazoa; phylum Arthropoda; class Insecta; order Lepidoptera; family Pieridae; genus Leptidea; species Leptidea sinapis. The sequence goes on along the minus strand of NC_066280.1, from coordinate 13,357,139 downwards.
GGAATTCGGCGGCAGGAATCAGGTAAAACAGATCTTCGGAACACTCCCCGTGATAAATGCGGTAGAAGACACACAATGAAGCGACGTCTCTACGCAACGCCAAGTGATCCAGCCATTCACAGAGCACTGGGTCCCCGACAATTCGAGCTGCTCTGCGTTGCACGCGGATCAAATGGATCGAGCTGATACTGGGGTGCGCCAGACCAGAGATGACAGCAATACTTCATGTGTGGCTGGACCTGCGATTTGTAGAGTGCTAGAATGAAATGAAATGAAATATATCTTTATTGCATACCACAAGATAATGAAACATAACAAAAATCGAGACTACAAAAAGCAATAGGCGGCCTTATCGCTTAAGAGCGATTTCTACCAGGCAACCTATAATGAATCAGTTATAGTTGAAAAGATAACAGAAGGTGGTGTTATCGCTATGCATATAATTTAAACATACAGTAAATAATTCCAAGAAAAGAACTAGTATTGAAATTGTCACAGTAATAAATAATAATTATGGAGCATTGTTTTGAAAGATTGGAGAGTTTGAGCCTTTCTGATTTCAGAGGGAAGAGAATTCCATAGGTTAACAGCTTGCACAGCAAATAAATTGTTGAAAAAGGAAGTTTTATGAATAGGTGTACAAAGCAAGAGATTATGGACAGACCGAAGATATAGTTGGTGAGAACTTAATGCTGAAAATTTTTCCTTGAGATATATAGGAGTTTTAGGATCAAATAGGACACGATAGAGATGTATAAGTATATGGGAATTTCTACGCAAGCGGATAGGGAGCCATTTGAGCTTTTTGCGAAATTCAGACACGTGGTCATACTTACGTAGTCCAAATATAAAACGAATACACATGTTCTGCAATCGTTCAAGCTTATCCAACTGGAGTTCGGTTAAGTCGACATATGAAATGTCAGCGTAGTCAAGAATAGACAGGAGAAGGGATTGAGCGAGTAAAGTTTTCGTGGCAATAGGAAGAAAATTTTGGAGTTTTTTTAATGAGTGAGAGGCAGCATAGAGCTTCCTACTAACTTCTTTTAATTGATGGTGCCAAGACAAATTCCGATCAATGAATACGCTCAAGCTCTTAACAGAGCAGCTAAAAGGAATAAGAGTTCCTCCTACAGAAATGGGAGGTAGATTACCCCACTCAATTTTATGGGTTAGTTGTGAGCTACCAACAATAATACATTGAGTTTTCGACGGATTCACTTTTAGTCCATGGGCAGTACTCCATTCCACGATTGTAGTTAAGTCTTTGTTAGTGTTTTTAATAGCTAAAGGCAGACCCTCGAGAGAAGATTGTGAGTATATCTGGAGATCGTCTGCATTCATATGATACCAGGTAGTTAAATTTTTAGTTATAGAGTTAATAAAAATTGCAAAAAGAAGAGGAGATAGTACACCGCCTTGTGGAACTCCAGCGGAAAGGTTAGACCAGGTTGAAGTGTTATCATCAATCTTAGTCCTTTGCCGACGCCCACGTAAATAGCTTCGAAACCACCCTATCACTGTTGGAGATACGTTAATGGAACTCAACATGCTCAGCAAAATATCAAAGTCAACAGTGCAGAAGGCATTACTGAAGTCGAGTAGTGTAAGTATTGTGAGCTGTTGCTTATCCATGTCAGATCGGATATCATCGGTAATTTTTATAAGTGCAGTAGTTGTACTATGTCCTGGACGAAAACCAGATTGGAGAGGGTTAAGAACACTGTGCTTATTAATAACTATAGAGAATTGTTGATGGACTAAGCGTTCAAGAACCTTGGAAAGAAAAGGTAGTATAGATATGGGGCGATAGTCAGAAAGATTATGTGGTTTAGAAATTTTAGGTATTGGAATAACATTAGCGTCTTTCCAGGCTACAGGAAATTGGCCAGACGTTATAGAAAAATTAAGAATATGGGAGATTGTAGGAACTAGGATATCTATCATAGGAAGGATCATATTACGACTAATGCAATCACTACCAACGGCCTTAGATGTAACAGACAAAATGTTTTTTTTAACGTCAGAATCAGTGAAGGGAGAGAAGTTGAACGGTGGAAAATCAGGGGTTGGGATTAAGGATGGGGATTTAAGCGTTTGAGCTTTAGTGTTATTGTCAAGAAAAGATGAATTTTGAGAGAAATGTTGATTAAGTTGTTCAATATTTAGATTATTGGAAACTGTATGTTGTTGCTTCCCAACTCCTAGCGTTCTTAGGAATTTCCAAACTTTACTGGTTTCGCCGTTCTCAACATACGAGTAGATATGGCGTCGCTGCGCGTCTCTGCACATTGTATTGCAACGATTCCTTAATCTTATATACTTTTCCCGGTTAAGATCAGAGTTATTCTGCTTATAAATAGATTTAGCTCGATTTTTAGAAATTTACAGTTTTTTAATATCATCAGTGAGAGAGTCAGAATGTGGGGCGGCTTGAAGTATTGCCGTGCTCTATTAATGACACCCAACTTCTTCGAAGCCATTTGGCTTTGCCCTCCAGATGGCCACGGAATTGGTAATCGCTCGAGATTTCGAGACCCAGTATTCCGATACTAGGCGAGGCTTTAAGGGAAATGTAGTCGAAGAGCGGTGATACGACAAATGGGGTTTTTTTTAGTGGTAAACGCGCAAACTTGAGTCTTCTGGGGGTTAAATTGGACAAGGTTTAATTTACCCCATTCCGCAACCTACTCGAGGACTACGAGGATAGAAGACACAAGTTTCTCCCGGCCCTGGTCGACGATTTCCCGAGAGAGACCTGCATGAGAGACAGCACCAGTGCTGTCGTCTGCATAGCAATGTATGTTGGAGGTGTCCAACATATCATTGATATGCAGAAGAAACAGCGTGGGAGACAGCACACAGCCTTGGGGCACTCCAGCATTCACGGGCTTGGGATTCGAGCAATAACCGTCGACAACGACCTGTATGCTGCGCCCATTGAGGAAGCTGGAGGTCCACTTGCATAAGCTCTCGGGAAGCCCAATTGATGGAAATTTTGAGAGGAGCGCCTTGTGCCATACACGATCAAAGGCCTTCGCTATATCCAAGCCAACTGCCAGGCCTTCCCCCATGACTGAAATAGAAGTGGAAGAGTCACGCTGCCGTCTTTTGACGTCAGCACAATCGGGCCAGACTCGTCCGGGTTAATTACCACACTCGCACAGAATACCGGCGTGAAGTAGCGGCCTAGTGCCGCTATGTTTCGCATAGGTTAGTGTCGAGGACCGGTGGCCATTCCCCCCCCCCTCCCCCTCCACCCGAATATGACGGCGGTACTCAAAAAGATTTTACCCCAGGAGGGTACCGGCTCTACCAGAGTTGGAGAATTCCTCCCCGGGCACTCTAGCTCGGGCTGCCCTTCGTATTCTGGGGAGGGCACAGAACCGCGCATGACCAAGGACAAACGAGGCAGTATCACCACGGCACCCCGCTCCACACTCAACGTGGACTTTTGCAATATCAGGGGAATTCACTCCAATTTAAACGCCGTCCACCACCACCTTGAGACGGCGCAGCCGGCCTGGTGTTTCCTTACTGAGATGCAGATATCTCGACCTAGCGATACGTCATATTTAACGTACCCCGGGTACAAAATTGAGCACAATTTTTTGCCTCATGCCGGGGTATGTGTGTACGTTAGGGAGGATATCTGCTGTCGCCGTCTCGGCAATTTTGAGTGTAGGGACCTGTCCACTCTCTGGCTCCGCGTAGATTTAGAGGACCGCGTCCGCATCTATGCGTGTGTCTACAGGTCCCATAGTGGTAACGCAGAAACCGATCATCTCATGGGCTGCGTTTAAGCGGCAATTGACGACGTACTTGCACAGATCCCCTCCGCTGAAATCGTAGTCTTGGGTGATTTCAACGGACACAATGCCGAATGGCTTGGATCACGTACCACAGACTACGCAGGGCGATCTGTGCATAATTTTGCATTGGCGTATGGTCTGTCCCAATTGGTTGAGTCGCCAACGCGGCTCCCGGATATAGATAGCCACATGCCGTCCTTATTGGATCTTCTGCTGACTACACATCCCGATGATTACCAGGTCTTTGTCGACGCCCCTCTCGGAACGTCCGACCATTGCCTGGTCAGGAGTGTAGTGCCTATCCGACGCCAACGTCGCAGACCACCAGCGACCCGCCGCGTTTGGCACTACAAGTCAGCAGATTGGGATAGGATGCGTTCCTTTTTTGCATCCTACCCTTGGGGCAGGGTTTGTTTCCCCTCGGATGATCCTAGTGCCTGCGCCGTTACAGTAGCCGATGTGATACTACAGGGTATGGATATTTTTATACCAAACTCTGTAGTACCCATCGGTGGCAGATCACAGCCCTGGTTCGATGCGTCTGTTAAAGCAGCATCTGACTGCAAAAAACAGGCGTATCGAACTTGGGTTGCGGCGCTGGGCACAAAGGATCCGAACTGCACAGTTCTTAAGAGGAAATACAACCGTTCCTCCAGATTTTTTAAGCGGCAAATCGCCCGTGCAAAGTCAAAACACGTCGTCAAAATCGGCGAGCAGCTTTCCAGTTACCCGACCGGAACACGCAAGTTCTGGTCGTTGTCGAAAGCTGCTCTTGGTAACTTCAGCCAGCCGTCCATGCCGCCGTTGCACATGAGGAATGACACCCTGGCCCATACGGCAAAAGAGAAAGCCGATCTCTTGTGCACTCTTTTCGCCTCCAACTCGACTCTTGACGACAACGGAAAAACACCGCCGACCATCCCGTGGTGTCAGAGCTCTATGCCTGAAGTACAGTTCAGACAGAAAAGTGTGTTAGGCGAGCTCTGTTTTCGTTGGACGTCAGAAAGTCGAGCGGGCCGGATGGCATTTCTCCAATCGTGCTTAGAACGTGTGCCCCTGAGTTGACGCCGGTGCTAACGCGTTTATTCCGGCACTCTTATTCTAAAGGCGTAGTCCCTGACTCATGGAAGTCAGCCTTTGTCCATCCGATCCAAAAAAAAAAGGAGACAGTTCGGATCCGGCAAACTACAGGCCTATTGCTATTACCTCCCTGCTCTCCAAAATCATGGAGAGCATAATTAGCCGTCAGCTCTTGGTATATCTAGAGGGTCACCAGTTGATCAACGACCGACAAAACGGGTTTCGCCATGGTCGGTCGGCAGGTGATCTTCTGGTATACCTAACACATAGATGGGCAGCGGCTATTGAAAGCAAGGGGGAAGGCCTGGCAGTTAGCCTGGATATAGCGACGGCCTTTGATCGTGTATGGCACAAGGCGCTCCTCTCCAAACTTCCATCATTTGGGCTTCCCGAGAGCTTGTGCAAGTGGACCTCCAGCTTCCTCACTGGGCGCAGCATACAGGTCGTTGTCGACGGATATTGCTCGAACCCGAAGCCCGTGAATGCTGGAGTGCCCCAAGGCTGTGTGCTGTCTCCCACGCTGTTTCTTCTGCATATCAATGATATGTTGGACACCTCCAACATTCATTGCTATGCAGACGATAGCACTGGTGATGCCGTATACACTGGCCATGCAGTTCTCTCTCGGGAAATCGTCGACCAGTGCCGGGAGAAACTTGTGTCTTCTATCGAGTCCTCTCTTGAGAAGGTCGCGGAATGGGTTAAATTGAACCTTGTCCAATTTAACCCCCAGAAGACTCAAGTTTGCGCGTTTACCACTAAAAAAATCCCCATTTGTCGTATCACCGCTCTTCGACTACACTTCTCTTAAAGCCGCGCCTAGTATCGGAATACTGGGTCTCGAAATCTCGAGCGATTGCCAATTTCGTGGTCATCTGGAAGGCAAAGCCAAATTGGCTTCAAAGACACTGGTCGTCATTAATAGAGCACGGCAATACTTCAAGCCGGCCCACATACTAGCGCTCTACAAAGCGCAGGTCCGGCCACACATGGAGTATTGCTGTCATCTCTGGTCTGGCGCACCCCAGTATCAGCTCGATCCATTTGACCGCGTGCAACGCAGAGCAGCTCGAATTGTCGGGGACCCAGTGCTCTGTGAACGGCTGGATCACTTGGCGTTGCGTAGAGACGTCGCTTCATTGTGTGTCTTCTACCGCATTTATCACGGGGAGTGTTCCGAAGAGCTGTTTAACCTGATTCCTGCCGCCGAATTCCACCTTCGCACGACACGCCACAAGTTAGGATATCATCCTCACCATCTTGATGTGTGGCGGTCCTCCACAGTGCGGTTTTCAAGGAGCTTTCTTCCACCTACTACAAAGCTGTGGAATGAGCTTCCTTGTGCGGTGTTTCAGGGACGATACGACATGGGTACCTTCAAAAAAAGCGCGTACACCTTCCTTCCAAAGGCCGGCAACGCTCCTGTGATTCCTCCGGTGTTGCAAGAGATTGTGGGCGGCGGTGATCACTTAACAACAGGTGACCCGTACGCTCGTTTGTCTTCCTATTCCATAAAAAAAAAATGGTGCTTTAAGCTTTAACCATAAATACGGTCATTTTGTTTATTAAAATGTTGCTCAATTGTAAAACTTTTCTCATCCATAAACAAAAATTTTCAGTAGTTGTTTCGATTCTACCACCCTATTCTTTTTTAAATTTGATTAACAGATTATGATTATAAGAAATAATCAGTACGTATCTTATAGGCTGCAAGTCCTGAGTCATCTTTTAAAATACGTGACATGGTTCTAGGTGCTAACTATTTCCCGAGATTTAATCTTTTGCGTTGGGACAGGATTTCTTCGAAATCTTTCCCTTACTGCTTTGACCACCTTTTTCGTAGAAACACTCGTGGACGGCCATATCTTTTTCTGCCACAAACAGAGGAGGTCTCGTTCTACCTATTAATAGCTCGGTTCTACCAATTAATAAAAAATAAACTTTTACTAATACCAAGCGTATTATGGAGTTTTAATAAAAATTTGCATGGTAATGTACCTACATTATATATATTTTTTGGAACGAAGTTCCGTATCGCGCGTTGCGAAAGGGGGATAGACGAAAAAAATTAAGACCAAAAGTTGTAACGACACTTTTTGCTGTAGTTGTAAGCCGTGCGGCGTGCGCGTTTCTCTATCTGTCTGTCTGTCTGTCTCTCTCTCTCTCTCTCTCTCTCTCATAGAAAGCAAGCCAGTTATTTTCGTTTCGTCTTTCTATTTCGCATTGAACAGTGTGGTGTCGCGACGATTATTTTTGTTGAGTGTATACAGGTTCTTTGTACATAATAAATAATAAAAAATAATATCAATAATGAATCCTGACAGTGTTTCTGCACAAGTTCCGGATATTGTTGATGGAGTTAGGTAAGTAGAGATTTTATAAAGACAATAATAAATTCTTATGCATTTTTTGTAAGTGCGCATTATCACCTCTCTTTACTATTGTGCTAACCAAGTCATACGCGTTATAATCTCTCCATTAGTGTGTGTTTAGCAAGTGTACGCGTCATAACTTTAATAAATTTAAAAGCAGATTATATTTTAATATTACAATATGCTGTTGTATTTACGAAGTCGAGAGAGTATTCTAAGTAAGTAACTTCGTTCCATCCGGGTGTCCCTTGACATATCTTAAATTTTTTAGTTATCATTCTCTTACTTAAGAAGTAACACACATTTTACCACTTTGGAAGTGTCTCTCGCGCAAACTATTCAGTTTAGAAAAAAATATATATTAGAAAAAACCCACACCTATGATGAAAAAAAATTATTGAGTTCATTTCTCCGTCAGCCACAAGAAATAATTGTTTTTTTTCTATTTTTGTGTGAAAGTGTTAATGTGGTTCACAGTATACATCTAGTTACCAAGTTTCAACAGTATAGTTCTTATAGCTTTGAAAAAAAGTGGATGTGACATACACGGACAGACAGACAGACATGACGAATCTATAAGGGTTCCATTTTTTGCCACTTGGCTACGGAACCTTAAAAATTGCATTTCGCTCCACACCTACTTTGTATAATGCAATCACAGCGATTCGGTTCACTTTATCACCCCACTTCATTTTAATATCGCAAAATATGGTACAAAGTATTGGCGCCAAAACATTTCTATAAAAATGACAGATTCCAAATTCAAATGTAATAATTAGTTTATTTTTAATTGTAACACTATTTATGACCAGACATATATTTATTGTAAATTAACACTTTTCTTTCTTTACTAACAATGGTTTGAATATTTATTATTTAATTAGCTGATCATTAAGGTTTGAAGGTAAAAACAAACAATAAACAGCCTACTGCTACTGATAGACGGAAACCGGAAATTCTAAAAATTTCTATATTAATTTAAAAAAAATTATCTAATCGCTTTATAATTTTTCAATGAAGAAGTGGCAATGGTGCCCACACTGTTTTACAATTGAGCAATATTTTACCAGTGGGGGGCTCCTGTGTACAGGATGCCGGATAGATTATAGATACCACAACGGCACCTATTTCTGCCGTGAAGCAGTGTATATCGTGTGAATGAGAGTTTAAGACGATTCTTTGGAAGATATTCTGATGTGTATATCTTATGAAATAGGAGGACTAACAACAGTACCTGTCACCTGATGGAAGGTGATCACTGCTGCCCATACTCTAATGTAATAACACCAAAGAAGTCACAGTTGCGTTGCCGGTTTTTAGGGTGTCGTAACCAAATGGCAAAAAAAACGGAACCCATATGGATTCGTCATGTCTGTCTGTCGGTCCCTCAGTATTTCACAGCTACAACAAAAAATAATAAAATTTGGGGGTTCCCCATACTTAGAACTCTTGTCAACTAACTAGTAAGTATTTAGTTTATTGTAAACAATTTTAAAGTTTGAATAATTATCAAAAGACTTGATATTACCGCTACATGAAACTATTATAAATTGAAGATTTGGCTGAAAATTCGAACATTCATTTCTTGTATTCACAATATAACACAATGTTTAGATATTTTTGTGTACTTTTCGTGTCCGTATTGCTTGTAAATATGGTGAGTATTGACATTATATATATTGTTTCCAAGGCACAAGTTGTTCAATACACAAGTACAAATATTAAAGATTTTATTAATTACTAGAGCTTACAAAGCCCTCAGAGCCCAGAAGAGGCAAGTGGAACGGAAGAAGTGGCAGGTGGACCGGAAGATGCTACGGGAGGAAGTGCAGCAGATGAGGGAGCTGCAAGAGAGGAGGCAGGAATGGAAGCTGGAGAACGTCGCAAACGTAGTATGGATTATAAAGTCTTCAATTACGTTGATGCTCCAATATGAGAAGGTAAGGAAGATGAGAACTGCTACTTCTAGTAAGTACTATCTATTATATTTAATCTTAGGCATTTTGTAGACTGTAATATTACATATCGGAAATAGTTAGCTATATGTATTGTAGAAGACAATCTTAAACTTACCTATATGTCTTCAAGAAAAGAGTCAAGAGAAACTGTAGAGTTCCTTGCTGAGTCTTCTCAAATTAATACCTCGGGAATTGATTCTTTCGACCCTAGGTTAACAATCTACTATTACTCAATTACATAAAATATTTAGTAGTACTCGTATAAACAGAGAATATGACGGGAAGCACGTCACAACACTCTGTAAGATGGTTTTATGACATTTCTATGAGCAATTCTTATCTTATATATACCTATTATCTTTTATATCTGAATCTCGGAAACGGCTCCAAAGATTTTCATAAAATTTTGTATACAGTGTGTTTCGGGGGCGATAAATCGATCTAGCTAGGCTTCAATTAAAAAAAAGTAGTTTTATCCGTGTTTTAATGAGAAACAGCTACAATAACATTAGAATACAAAGCTAAATTTCTCTCAGATGGGACATTGGGTTATCCGGAAAGCAGGAGACCCCGGTTCGAATCCAGATGTTCTATTAGATTTTTTTTAGTTTTGTACATTTAAAAAAAAACCCGAGCAAGGCTCCGTCGTCCAGATATTTTATACCAATAAGTAATAACTGTGTAAATTTTGTTTCAGATACTTCTTGGTGTTTTATATAATGACATTATAATATGAATTAATATATTATTATGTGATTTTGTGGAAATATAAAATGTAACTGTAATAAGTAATGTTTTTATTTAATTGAGAATTTGACTTTGAAAATATTCTATTGTGGGATGTTGGATATTAGATACATATATTTTATAAAAGATAATAACTATACATATTTATTACGAGCTCTTTCACTAAGCGGCTTAAAGGCTTCGCGCAACGAACGGTATAGTAATATCCCTTCTGTTGTATACTGTGTTATGGCGCCTCTCCACAATCGGCGATTACACGCGAGCACGATCGTGTGGAGGGCTTATTCAGTTCTAGTCGCCGATCATAGTTTATAATCGTCATAGTGATCGCAGTGATCGGTGATCGGTTCTTCCGGCACGCATCAAAGGGAATTCGCGTGTAGTTGCGTGCGCGTGCCCACACTATCGCCGGTCATTCATTCACTGGAGGACACTGGATAGTGAGCTGGCCGTTCGTACTTTGCATCGTCGTCGCGGCGTTGTTTAGTTTTCATTTTATTTACATAGCGCGAGTACGATACAATGACTACTGGGTGGTCAAATGAAGAAGCATTTAAAATCATAGAACTTTATCAGAACTACACAGAAACATGGAATCCCAAACATAAATATCGATACCAAACACAAAGGTAGGTAGAATATATGTACTCAGATATTTATTACTATGAGGTTTATAATCGCTCACCAATATTATTAAATCATCAAATCTATTATCTCCATCTTGAAGAACTGCCGCTCAATAAATGATTACGGACGATCGTGTGAATGCTTACACGATGATCAACGATTAATTTGCCGATGACAGACGATCATACAAGTCACGATCATTGCCGATAGTGGAGAGGAGGCTTTAGAAATAATAATATATTTATTTAATTACGACGGGGAAGGTAACAACAAATTAAAGGGCTATAAATTAAGTGCTGGATATACATTTTTTTGGAAGGCGAGGACAAACGAGCGTACGGGTCACCTGATGTTAAGTGATCACCGCCACCTTCATTCTCTTGCAACACCAGAAGAATCACACGAGCGTTTCCGGCCATATTTGGAGGACTCATGTCATATTGTCCTGGAAATACCGCACAAGGAAACTCATTCCACGGCTTGGTTGTACGTGGAAGAAAACTACTTCCAGATGATGGGGATGAAATTCTAATTTGTCGTGCGAAGATAACATTTGGCGGTAGAAATCAGGTCAAACAGCTCTTTAGAAGATAAATGCGGTAGAAGATATGAAGCGACACAATGAAGCGACGTCGCTATGCAACTCCAAGTGATCCCCGACAATTGTAGCAACTCTACGTTGCACGCAGTCAAATTGTTCGAGCTGATACCGAGGGTGTGCCGGACTAGAGATGACATGAATACTCTTTATGAGGGCGGACCTGCGCTTTGCAGAGCGCTAGAATGTGGGCCGGCTTAAAGTGTTGCCGTGCTCTATTTATGACGCCCCGCTTCTTCAAAGCTGATTTTACTTTTTAGGAATCGACAATCGCTCGAGATTTCGAGATCCAGTGTTCCGATACCAGGTACTTACTATGTGAATCATTGAGAGCAAAATCCAAAGAAATTAACATTTTGACTGTTGCTTCTCAATATATTCTTGATAATGTAATGTATGTTCATAGGCACATAAGTGAATTTGCTAGAAACTGTCATAACCATAATGTTAACACCAGGAACAGACATAAGCTTATAATGCCTACTACTCGGCTAAGTCGAGTAAGTCTTTTGTGGGGCGATGTACCTATATGCTTTTACAACAAGTAGTTATTACGTTATTCAAAAGAATTGTTAAAAAAAAACTTAGGGTTGAGCTTCTATTGACTTCTATTGACACATATCTCTAAAAATAAATATTATATTTATTTGATATGTATTGCAAATGCCACGAACTATTTACTAAGAGTTCGTTTGCCTTTCTTTTGGCTTCATCGCCAGATCACTTACATTACATATTGTACCTATTTCATGAGAAACCTTTCTATTTGGTTTATCATATTAACACAACTATTTATCGTAACCTGTGAAATGAGAATTTCCTACTAGAAGTAAATGGTTACTATTTGACTCGAATTTATCTTTACTGTCATTTCATTTCATTACAAAAAAACTCTCTTTCACTTTCTAATATTATTTACAAGAATCACCAGAATATATAAAAAGGGATATTAGAAATTAAATTACTAATTGCTACAACACATTTTCTTTGCTGATATTTTTAAGGTTTTATTGACTACAATTGAATAGGAACTTCGCCTCTTAAACAATCACCATAATTATTTTATACGCCTATAGTAAAAAAGATTTTCTATTTACAAAGAAAACATTTAGTACATATTTATTATTGTAAATGAACAATTTGTCCTTTTGTGTATGTGGACGTTTGAATATTCATTATTTAATCAGGTGATCGTTTGAAGGTAAAGTATATACAAAACAACATGAATTGCTACTGTTAGACGGAAATAGGAAATTTACAAAATTCCTATATGTTTTTTATTTAAAGTTCGAGTACCAATGCTTTAGAAGATTCTTTGGAAGATACTCTGTTGTTTATATTTTATGGAAAAGGAGGACTAACGACGTTACGTGATAACTGCCGCCCACACTCTCTTGTAACACCAGAGCAGTCACAAGTGTGTTGCCAGTTCTTTAGGTGCATGCACTTTTTTGAGAGCACCCATCTCGTATCATCTTGGAAGAACAGCGACAGGAAGTTCCTTGAAAACTGTGTGGAGGAAGGCCACATAGTTTGTTGCGTGATCTACAAGCTATTCGGAACACTCCCCGTGATAAATCCTGTTGTAGACACTCAATAAAGCGATGGAGGGAGTTTTTAATCCCCGAAGATTCGAGCAGCTCTGCGTTACACAAGCTCAAGAAGTTGGAGCTGATACTGTAATACAATACGGTAAAACTCTCGAAATGTATAATATTGACACTCTATTAAATAAGTTGTCTTGCCCCTTACTATATACAGGATGCCCACCCAAACCGGTCAGAGAAAACGAAAACTGCATTAATAGATTTTCAAAAAAAAATTATACACGACTTGGGTATCGAACCCGGTCATTTTAAACAAAAAAAAAGACATTTTTGTTTTATTGCCATATTGATAGTGTAGGTTGTAAGGAGTGATTGTTGCTATGAAACCTTGTGTCTAAAATTAAAAGACTTTAGAATTGCCTTACCCCAAAACCCAGTACCTCCAGGGTCAAAAATCGTCGAAATTTTGAGACCAAGTTATCTGATACTTGGTTATTTAGTTTAGTGCTGTGGAAGAGCAGTGATACGATATACGGCTTTTGTGAAACGCGAAAATTAAAACTTCTATAAGGTACGCTGAACCATGTTCATTTTACTCCATTTTACGACCTGCACAAGATAGAAGACACGGGTGTTTTCTCGCACTGGTCAAAATTGCAAAAAATTAGGTATGGAGCGGTAACACAGCGAATTGGCCATCGGTGGCTGTTTCTGACAGCACCTCGAACTTTCATGTTCCCGAAGATGGACAAGAAATATCAGTTGTTATAGGATGGTGCTATATATGAAAATAGATTTGTTAATTTGAACAAGCCACATAATGTGGACACTGTAACCTAACCTAACCTAACCGCTACATGAAACTATTATAAATTGAAGATTTGGCTGAAAATTCGAATATTCATTTCTTGTATTCACAATATAACACAATGTTTAGATATTTTTGTGTACTTTTCGTGTCCGTATTGCTTATAAATATGGTGAGTATTGCCATTATCTTGTTTCCAAGAGTCAAGTTGTTCAAAACACAAGTACAAATATTAAAGACTTAATTAAATTATTAGAGCTTACAAAGACCAAGCCCTCAGGAGGAAAAAGAAGTAGAAGAAGAATGTGAACAGGAAAAAGATGAAGCTTCGGAAGAAAATCAAGATGACGGGGAGGAAAGTGCAGCAGGCGAGGAGGAAAATAATGAAGAAACGGAACCAAGTGAAGATGGAGAACGTCGCAAACGAAGTATAGATGAGGAAGTCTTCAATTACTTTAATGCTCCAATATGAGAAGGTAAGGAAGATGAGAACTGCTACTTCTAGTAAGTACTATCTATTATATTTAATCTTACGGAACTTGTAGACTGTGTTTTTAAATACTTGAAATAGTTAGCTGTATTGTACATTATAGAACTTATAACTGCAAGAAAAAAGTAAAGAGAAAATGTGGAGTTCCTTGCTGATTCTTCTCAACATAGAATGCAGCTGTTATCCATTTAAAATGCTGTTTTATATTAATTAAACTAACGCACAATGCACTTACATGTTTTATGGTTTATATAACAAAAAACTAGGAAAACGGTTGACTCTAAAGGCCATCCCTGCAACTCCCCGCTAATTCCATACCTAAATACTTCAAATTGTACGTAAGACGATGTTGATTTCTTCGAGCTCAAAGTGTTAGCTGTTCTATGGTTTTAGCTTTTCGATAAAACCCTATTCTATAAATTTTGATTTTCTTTTATCAATAAATGTTCTGAAGGACGGAGTCTTTATACATTACATAGGCCACTGAAAACAGTATTTTAGCATATTTTTTTATAGAAAAGGAGGACAAACGTGCGTTCGGGTCACCCGGTGTTAAGTGATCAGCACCGCCCACAATCTCTTGCAACACCAGAGGAATCACAGGAGCGTTGCCGGCCTTCAAAGAAAGTGTACGCGCTTTTTCTGAAGGTTCCCATGTCGTATCGTCCCGGAAACACCGCACAAGGAGTTCATTCCACAACTTTGTAGTACGTGGATAAAAGCTCCTTGAAAACTGCATTGTGGAGGACTACCATACATCCAGATGGTAAGGATGATATCCTAACTTTTGGCGTGTCGTGCGAAGGTGGAATTCGGTGGCAGGAATCAGGTCAAACTGCTCTTCGGAACACTCCCCGTGATAGATGCGGTAGTTGAAATGATACGAAGTTACTCATTTAACAAATAATACTTCAATAAATAATAATATTAAACTTCTTTAAAAAGTATTATAAGATTGTAGAAACACGTTTTTTTTGTAGACTACATTTACTAGACATACAGTAATTAAGAAAGGCTGTTTTCTGTCGCTTTTTAATCCATCAGACCTGAGTACTTTCCAATCCTTATGCGATATAGAAGACTTAAGTAGGGGCCTACTTGAGATAAAAATCGTAACTATCGGTGACTTTTCTGTCCCAATAAACTTGTCGACGGTAACTTTCCGTCCATACACGCTGTCTGGCAATGAGAGGACGTATAGCTTACCAGCCAGAGAAGTTTGTATGGAAATTCACGTGTCCCAATATACGGCGAAATGGATGACTTATCGGGCAGATTGGGACAGCTTCAGATTATTAACAGCTAATAACTGACAGTAGAAGGTAGTAATTTAATTGGGAACCGCCGGGGCCGTTAGTCTTAACTAATACTTTAATATCATTGTTCTTGACTACCCTTTTCTCATATCGTATTTGATAACGTTAAGTAATTGTTGTTTGACTTTTATACTTAATTAATGTTTATAATTAGATATATTAATATATGACAAATATATTTAATTAGATGATTAATTAGTACTAATATAATTATACAAATGATTTGAGTTTTCTTTAGTGCTAATTCCGCCAAATTTGTCTTTAAACAATTCGACACGTGTTTCGCCTCTACACGAGGCATCCTCAGGGCGTTTTATACTGAGTCTCGAGTAGAGTGCCAGATTTTGGAGAGAAAACTCAAATCATTTGTATAATTATGGATTTCCGCAAAGTAACGCCTACTTCAATAAATTTTCTAATATAATTAGTTTTTTTAATGAAATATGCATCTAATTTAATGTATTTGTAATATATTAATACTTACATCATATAATAGATAAATACAAAGTTTATGTTAGACAAAGTTATAGTCCAAAATTTATATTTTGTATTAAGTAGGTTGTGATACAATTATAATAAAGTAAAAAGAAAAAATATTTTACTCATTACATTAAAATATTTGGTATTACTCGTACAAACAGATATAAAGCAAGTCACAACACTCTGTAAGATGGTTTTATGACATTGTATATATGTGTATCTTATATTATATCTTTAAACGAGCAATTCTTATCTTATATATACCTATTATCTTTTATATCTGAATCTCGGAAACGGCTCCAAAGATTTTCATAAAATTTTGTATACAGTGTATTTCGGGGGCGATAAATCGATCTAGCTAGGCTTCAATTAAAAAAAAAGTAGTTTTATCCGTGTTTTAATGAGAAACAGCTACAATAACATTAGAATACAAAGCTAAATTTCTCTCAGATGGGACATTGGGTTATCCGGAAAGCAGGAGACCCCGGTTCGAATCCAGATGTTCTATTAGATTTTTTTTAGTTTTGTACATTTTAAAAAAAACCCGAGCAAGGCTCGGTCGTCCAGATATTTTATACCAATAAGTAATAACTGTGTAAATTTTGTTTCAGATACTTCTTGGTGTTTTATATAATGACATTATAATATGAACTAATATGTTATTATGTGATTTTGTGGAAATATAAAATGTAACTGTAATAAGTAATGTTTTTATTTAATTGAGAATTTGACTTTGAAAATATTCTATTGTGGGATGTTGGATATTAGATACATATATTTTATAAAAGATAATAACTATACATACTTATGACGAGCTCTTTGACTAAGCGGCTTAAAGGCTTCGCGCAACGAGCGGTATAGTGATATCACTTCTGTTGTACACTGTGTTATGGCGTCTCTTCACAATCGGCGATTACACAAGAGCACGATCGTGTGGAGGACTTATTCGGTTCTAGTCGCCGATCGTTGTCTATAATCATCATAGTGATCGCAGCGATCGGTGATCGGTTCTTCCGAGACGCATCATATTCATTCGCGTGTAGTTGAGTGCGCGTGCCCACACTATCGCCGGTCATTCATTCACTGGAGGACACTGGACTGTGAGCGAAGCTGTGCGTACTTTGCATCGTCATCGCGGCGTTGTTTAGTTTTCCTTTTATTTACATAGCGCGAGTACGATACAATGACTACTGGGTGGTCAAATGAAGAAATATTTAAAATTATAATACTTTATCAGAACTACACAGAAACATGGAATCCCAAACATAAATATCAGAAAGATAATAATAAGGTAGGTAGAATATATGTACTCAGATATTTATTACAATGAGGTTTATAATCGCTCACGAATATTATTAAATGATGAAATCTATTATGTCGCCAGTCCTTCAAGATGGAAATATCCTCAATAAATGATTACGGACGATCGTGTGAATGCTGAGACGATAATCAACGATTAACTTGCCGATGACAGACAAGCATACAAGTAACGATCATTGTCGATAGTGGAGAGGAGGCTTTAGAAATGATTAGGTATTTATTGAATAACGACGGCGAAGCGAACAACAAATGAAAGGGCTGTGAACTGAGTGCTGGATATACATTTTTTGGAAAGGGAGGACAAACAAACGTACTGGTAACCTTATGTTAAGTGATCACCGCCGCCTTCATTCTCTTGCAACACCAGAAGAATCACACGAGCGTTGCCGGCCTTTTTTTGAAGGACCCATGACATATTGTCCTGGAAATACCGCACAAGGAAACTCGTCCCTTGGTTGTACGTGGAAGAAAACTACTTCCAGATGATGGGGATGAAATTCTAATTTGTCGTGCGAAGATGGAATTCGGCAGTAGAAATCAGGTCAAACAGCTCTTTAGAACATAAATGCGGTAGAAGACATACAATGAAGCGACGTCGCTATGTAACTCCAAGTGATCCCCGACAATTGTAGCAATTCTACGTTGCACGCAGTCATATTGTTCGAGCTGATACCGAGGGTGTTGTGCTGGACTAGAGACGACAGCAATACTCTATATGAGATGTATATAGAATGTGGGCCGGCTTAAAGTATTGCCGTGCTCTATTTATGACGCGCAGCTTCTTCAAAGCTGTTTTTACTTTTAAGGAATCGACAATCGATCGAGATTTCGAGACCCAGTATTGCGATACTTTACCGATTACCTGGTACTTACTTTGTGAATCATTGAGAGCAAAATTCAAAGAAATTAAGATATTGACTGTTGCTTCTCAATATATTCTTGATAATGTAATGTATGTTATAGGCACATAAGTGAATTTGCTAGAAACTGTCACAACCAAAATGTTAACACCAGGAAAAGGCATAAGCTTATAACGCCTACTACTCGGCTAAGTCGAGTAAGTCTTTTGTGGGGCGATGTATATATGCTTTTAAAACAAGTATTACGTTATTCAAAAGAATTATTAAAAAACGTTTGTGTGGTAAAGTTTATTATAACATAAATGACTTTCTTGATGAAAAAGCTGTATGCACTCCATTTTCGGGGCGGCAAACCCACAAACTTGGGGTTAAGCTTCTATTGACCCCCCATACATATCTCCAAAAAAAAATGAAAAATGGCGTCCTCTAAAAAATGTAAAACTCATGTAACATTTCAATGGACTATTGGTAGATTTAGTAAATATTATATTGATTTGATATGTATAGCAAATGCCACGAACTATTTACTAAGAGTTCGTTCGCCTTCCTTTTGGCTTCATCGCCAGATCACTTACATTACATATTGTACCTATTTCATGAGAAACCTTTCTATTTGGTTTATCATATTAACACAACTATTTATCGTAACCTGTGAAATGAGAAATTGCTACTAGAAGACTTAAGTAAATGGTTCGAATCAATCGAATGTATTTTAATATACATATTATGTGTTCGTATTTCGACGATCCTTACATTGAGTCCTTCGAGGGCTATATATGTAGGTATGGCAGGATTACAAAAAGAAACCAGGAAATAGCATTGCAATATAATAATGTAATATCCGAACGACCGAGCCTTGCTCGGATTTTTAAGAATGTACAAAATTTGAACAAAAAAAAACTAATAGGACATCTGGATTCGAACCGGGGTCTTCTGCTTTCCGGATCACCCAATGTCCCATCTGAGCTATAATAGTCTTGTATATAGTGGCGAAATTTACCTTTGTATTCTAATGTTATTGTAGCTGTTTCTCATTCAAACATGGATAAAACCATTTTTTTTTAATTGAAACCTAGCTAGATCGATTTATCACCCCCGAAATCCCCTGCATACTTAATTTTATGAAAATCGTTGGAGCCGTTTCCGAGATTCAGATTATATATATATATATATATATATATATATACAACAATTGCTCGTTAAAAGATATAAGATACTTACTGTACCGTAGGTTCCGTTTTTGGAATAGGAGGACAAACGAGCGTACGGGTCACCTGGTGTTAAGTGATCACCGCCGCCCACATTCTCTTGCAACACCAGAGGAATCACAAGAGCGTTGCCCGCCTTTAAGGAAGGTGTACGCGAAACACCGCACAAGGAAGCCCATTCCACAGCTTAGTAGTACGAGGAAGAAAGCTCCTTGAAAACCGCACTGTGGAGGACCGCCACACATCCAGATGGTGGGGATGATATCCTAATTTGTGGCGTGACGTGCGAAGGTGGAATCAAGTCAATTTAACAATATTGAATTGATTTTTTTTTAATGACAGACACCAGAAATTGTCATTAGAAAAAAATTAAATCTTGTTAAACTAAGCTGTTTAAATTCTCTTTGAACTAAGCATTACTTTATCTTTAATGTCATTTCATTTAATTTCAAAAAAACTTTTTTTTTCTTTCACCTTCTAATATTATTTACAAGAATCACCAGAATATATAAAAAGGGATATTAGAAATTAAATTACTAATCGATACAACACATTTTCTTTGCTGATATTTTTAAGGTTTTATTGACTACAATTGAATAGGAACTAAGCCTCTTAAACAATCACCATATTTATTTTAGACGCCTTTAGTAAAATAGATTTTCTATTTACAAAGAAAACATTAGTACATATTTATTATTGTAAGTGAACACTTTGTCCTTTTGTATATGTGGACGTTTGAATATTCATTATTTAATCAGGTGATCGTTTGAAGGTAAAGTATATACAAAACAACATGAATTGCTACTGTTAGACGGAAATAGGAAATTTACAAAATTCCCATATATTTTTTATTTAAAGTTCGAGTACCAATGCTTTAGATTCTTTGGAAGATATTCTGTAGTTTATATTTTATGGAATAGGAGGACAAACGACGTTACGTGATAACTGCCGCCCACACTCTCTTGTAACACCAGAGCAGTCACAAGTGTGTTGCCAGTTCTTTAGGTGTATGCACTTGTTTAAGATTAACCATCTCGTATCATCTAGGAAGAACAGCAACAGGAAGTTCCTTGAAAACTGTGTGGAGGAAGGCCACATAGTTTTTTGCGTGATCTACAAGCTATTCGGAACACTCCCCGTGATAAAATCAGTTGTAGACACTCAATAAAGCGATGGAGGGAGTTTTTAATCTCCGAAGATTCGAGCAGCTCTGCGTTGCACGAGCTCAAAGAGTTGGAGCTGATACTGTAATACAATACGGTAAAACTCTCGAAATGATAATAATAATAATATTGACACTATTAAATAAGTTGTCTTGCCCCTTATACTATATATATAAATACATATAAACGCGAAAATTAAAACTTCTAGAAGGTACGCTGAACCAAGTCCATTTTACTCCATTTTACGACCTGCTCAAGATAGAAGACTCAAGTTTTTTTTCGCACTGGTCAAAATTGCAAAAATTTAGAAATGGAGCCGTAACACAGCGAAATAACCAGTGGAGACTTTCCGGTGTCGAGTGATACGAGAGACCAATCGTCTCTCATGCTTAAGTAAGCATGGGCTGTTTCTGACAGCACCTCGAACTTTCATGTTCTCGAGGATGGACAAGAAATATCAGCTGGTATATGATGGTTCTATATATTCTTATAGATTTGTAAACGAGCGGATACCCACATAATGCGGACACTCTAACCAAACTTATCATGAGTATGTTTGAAAAAGCGTGTAATCTTCCTCGTTAAGGGAACTGTTTTTTTAACCGCTATATCTCTTTTGTCGACTAACTAGTATTTCGTTTTATTTTAAACAATTTTAAAGTTCGAAATTTTTTCTTAAGACTTGCACTTACACCTAACCGCTACATGAAACTATTATAAATTGAAGATTTGGCTGAAAATTCGAACATACATTTCTTGTATTCACAATATAACACAATGTTTAGATATTTTTGTGTACTTTTCGTGTCCGTATTGCTTGTAAATATGGTGAGTATTGCCATTATATATATTGTTTCCACGGCACAAATTGTTCAAAACACAAGTACAAATATTACATACTTAATTAAATTATTAGAGCTTACAAAGACCAAGCCCTCAGAAAGAAGAACAAGAAGAAAAAGCAGGTGGAGCGGAGGAAGAAGAAGCTGCGGGAGAAAATGACGGAGAGGAAAGTGCAGCAGGCGACGAGGAAAATAATGAAGAAACGGAACCAAGTGAAGGTGGAGAACGTCGCAAACGAAGTATAGATGAGGAAGTCTTCAATTACTTTAATGCTCCAATATGAGAAGGTAAGGAAGATGAGAACTGCTACTTCTAGTAGGTACTATGTATCTATTATATTTAATCTTAGGCAACTTGTAGACTGTGTTTTGACATATTGGAAATAGTTAGCTTTACACCTTATAAAACTTATAACTTCAAGAAAAAAGTAAAGAGAAAATGTGGTGTTCCTTGCTGATTCTTCTCAAAATAGAATGCAGCTGTTATCCATTTAAAATGCTATTTTATAGTACCGACGCACAATGCACTTACATGTTTTATGGATTATATAACAAAAAATAAGGAAAACGGTTGACTATAAAGGCCCTGCAACTTCCCGCTAATTCCATACCTAAATACTACAAATTGTACATAAAACGATGTTGATTTCTTCGAGCTCAAAGTGTTAGCTGTGCTATGGTTTTGAGCTGTTCGAGCTCAAAAGTCTGATAAAATAAAACCCTATTCTATAAATTCTGAAACCGCAATTACTTTTGAATTAATAAACCGGTTTTCACGTAGTTTTCAATCGATCGGTAAAGCCGTTTAAAAACTATTAAAAAAAAACAGTTGTTTTTCGTAGTTGTTTTGAGATTTCTCAAAATCCACGGGTCTGAATCGGTCCGAATTGTATTCAAAATCTAAGTTTGGTCAAGCCCTTTCGAATGTCGCCAACCTCGATGAAATCGGTCGAAACTTATAAGAGGTTTACATACATACGGACACAATGGTGAGAATAGTCAGCTAAACTTCCTAGGACCTTAAAAAGTCGAGATTTGATGAAATCTCTATTTTCGAAAAAAGGGGGTAAAACGAATAACTTCTCGGTTTTTTTTAATTTCCAAGCGGGAAACTAAAAATCTATGATTTCCTTTTAATAATGAATGTTTCAGTGGACGGAGTCTATTACATAGGCCACTGAAAAAATTGTGATAGCATGTTGAAATGATACAAAGTTACTCAATTAACTATTGTTATTAATCTTCTTGTAACTTGTAAATGTTTTTATAGACTCCGTTTTTTTTTGGAGCCATAATTAATTTTGTTATTTCTTTAATCTTAACGATATATCAATAGTACACACATATATATAACAATTACATAATATAGTATTACAAGAAATTAAATTACTGATGTAAGTGATGTGATTATTGGTAATTACAGATGTACACAACATTCATATTTGCTGCTGTGACAAGTAACTACTACTTACAAACTTATTCTTACTAACTATTAACTAATAACGTAATATAAAATAAAATAAAATAAAATAGCAATTTAAATGTGATTATGGTCTTTAAGTTATATAAGACTTCACTTATTATTAGATTAAAAAATAAATAAAAGATAAGAAGTAAATGCCTGTTGTTTTATCAACTATATATTATAATAATCTTTATCTGAATGTATTTTGGAATCTATATCTATCTAAGTATATATTTTGAAAGTGTTCTTTGTTTGAGGCTGTTTTATGCCTAAACCACTGATCATATCGTCCTAAAACTACCACTATTCGATGCGAAATTTATCCTAGATGGTTTATGGCTACTTATTTTTTATTGTTTAATTTATTTCCTTTTAAAATTCGCCCAGCGAAGCGGGCGGGATAAATAAATTTAATTATTTTATTAAACCCAGACTCATGTCAAAAGCTTTTTACAGTATTGAAGATTACATAATAGTTATTTATGCAACTGTTGTGTAATAAGGGGTATTAAAACACGAATGTGGGCTTATCATTTAGTTAGTTTAGTTTATGGGTGATAATAGTATCACATGAGTGTTTTAATACCAAATTATCAACAGTTGCATACAAGACTTTATCCACACCCAGAATATGAATCCTAGCCAATTCTAGTAGTAACCTAATATCATCCATTACTGATTATATACAAATAAACTAAGTAGGGTAGAGTGGGGGAATTGAGAACGGCGGGTAATTGGGAACAGTTAGATAAGTAATAGTTCCCTAGGTACAAGATCATCCCGGATTTGTTTAACGGACGTATCCAGCGCCCTTCAGTGCGTACGCAACAGTGAGACTAAATGACAGCACGCGCGCTGTCACTGTGAGTCGAACAATATTTTTAGCGTTTCTGTTATAATTTTTAACGTGTGTTATATTAGATTTAACTCTTCCATTTTTAAAACAAAGGCACCATTTACTGTTACTACCATGCACGTAATATCTGTTTTCAAACCTTACGCAATTTGAAATTCAACAAAAATACAATTCAAGATGGTGTTCATTTACATTTATATATCATACTTGGGGCAATTGGGAATGGTGTAAGGTGGGTAATTGGGAACGATCCTATTTATCCCTAATCTTCTTAATTACTTACCCCTAATGCTGCTTGTTGATTTTGTGTAAATGTTTCAACAACTTCTATGCAACGTAGTAAGAGACATTATTAATCAGCACACCAATATAAAATCAACTCGAGGAAAAAAAGAAAAGACAAAGTGCGAGAAAATCTAAATCTACAAAATTCCGAATTAAGAACCAAAAAAAAACTTTAAACAATACAAATTCAGCCACAAGTCAAGGGTAATGCAGTAAGATTTTTGAAGAAGGCTTTACAAGAAAATAAAAACGAAGATTTTTATTGTTTAGTGTGCAATGAAAAGTATGAATCCCTACCGACAGAGGATTGGATCCTATGCGCCATCTGTAAACTCTTGGCACGTGAAAAATGCACTGCTGGCGATACTAGTGAAGGTTACGTGTGTAATATGTGTCAACCAAAACAACCGTAGTGTATTTATAAAGATTTTAATGTGCGTTCC
Organism: Leptidea sinapis; assembly: GCF_905404315.1. Taxonomy (NCBI): domain Eukaryota; kingdom Metazoa; phylum Arthropoda; class Insecta; order Lepidoptera; family Pieridae; genus Leptidea; species Leptidea sinapis. Next base: position 13,332,862 of record NC_066280.1, on the reverse strand, counting down.
TAATTACCCCATACCGTTCCCATTTACCCCGCGGGATGTTCTCAATTACCCCATAGGGTATCGGGTAAAAAGGAATGACAATATTTTTTGTTTCCATTCAAATTTCTAATAACCCGTTGATTTTTAAAAAATTTTTTGTTACTCATAAGTAGATAAATAAGCAAAGTTTAGGTTGCAGTAAAAGTTGATTATCTCATTGACTTTTTTCTATTCTTTTTGGGCGTTTGAAGTTAAGTGTTCCCCCACTTTCCCCTATACATGAAAGAATTATTTATTGTAGTAAAAAATTTACATTTTCTATAGTGTAATCATTAAAATTCACTTGAATATTATGTTCTTTTGCAGCGTTTAAAATATCCCGCAATGTGTTGTCAAAACTTGAATCGGGGTTTCGAATAACCTACATTTTTTTACATACAGATACCACGCATCGAGCAATAAGAATGTGGCTGTTTGTTGAAATTCTTTGCATATGAAGGGATCGAAAAAAAAACAAAGGAGTGCTGTTATGAAATTCAGTACAACAATACAACACTCGTTTGGATGATGTAATGGTTATTACGATATTGGGTGTTTTAATGTTGGTAATAAGCTTACTGTTTCCGACTCTTTAATAGAGGATTTAAAGCATGGGTGTAGATAAACGATATTACCATGTGAAATTTAATAGTTATATAGTTGTCATTTGTTTTGGATTTTATGTAATTTTTTTATATTTCACTTTTTAATCCACCACACCTGAGTTGTTCCTAATCCTAAAAACCTACGCGATATAGAAGACTACCATTTTCTCATAACTGCATTTGATAGCGTTTAGTAATAATTACTGCTTGGTGGTCGGTTCTTCCGGCACGCATCAAAGGGTATTCGCGTGTAGTTGCGTGCGCGTGCACACACTATCGCCGGTCATTCATTCACTGCTGGACACTGATAGTGAGTTGGCTGTTCGTACTTTGCATCGTCGTCGCGGCGTTGTTTAGTTTTCCTTTTATTTACATAGCGCGAGTACGATACAATGACTACTGGGTGGTGAAATGAAGATACATTTAAAATCATAGAACTTTATCAGAACTACACAGAAACATGGAATCCCAAACATAAATATCGATACCAAACACAAAGGTAGGTAGAATATATGTACTCAGATATTTATTACTATGAGGTTTATAATCGCTCACCAATATTATTAAATCATGAAATCTATTATGTCCATCTTGAAGGACTGCCGCTCAATAAATGATGACAGACGATCGTGTGAATGCTTACACGATGATTCACTTGCCGATGACAGACGATCATACAAGTAACTATCATTGCCGATAGTGGAGAGGAGGCTTTAGAAATAATTATATATTAATTGAATTATATGACGGGGAAGGTAACAACAAATGAAAGGGCTGTAAATTGAGTGCTGGATATACATTTTTTGGAAGGGGAGGACAAACGAGCGTACGGGTCACCTGATGTTAAGTGATCACCGCCGCCTACATTCTCTTCCAACATCAGAGGAATAACAGGAGAGTTGCCGGCCTTTTAGAAAGGTTTACGTGCATTTTTTGAAGGTACCCTAGGTAATGCCGTATTGTCCTGGAAATACCGCACAAGGTAGTTCATTCCGCAGCTTGGTTGAACGTGGAAGAAAACTACTTCCAGATGATGGGGATGAAATTCTAATTTGTCGTGCGAAGATGGATTTTACCGGTAGAAATCAGGTCAAACAGCTCTTTAGAACATACATGCGGTAGAAGAAACACAATGAAGCAACGTCGCTATGCAACTCCAAGTTATCCCCGACAATTGTAGCAACTCTACGTTGCACGCAGTCAAATTGTTCGAGCTGATACCGAGGGTGTGCCGGACTAGAGATGACAGTAATACTCTATATGAGGGCGTACCTGCGCTTTGCAGAGCGCTAGAATGTGGGCCGGCTTAAAGTATTGCCGTGCTCTATTTATGACGCCCAGCTTCTTCAAAGCTTATTTTACTTTTTAGGAATCGACAATCGCTCGAGATTTCGCGATCCAGTATTCCGATACTTACTTTGTGAATCATTGAAAGCAAAATCTTCTGATTGGTCTGATTGGGTGACGTTGTACACGGATCAATTGCCCTGTCAGAGGCGGTGTCATATGTTGAATCACATATGATCAACAAGGATTACAACTGACTCATTAAGCTGCTTGTTGGACCTAACAAAAAATCCTTTCAAATCTTCAAACAACTTCACAATTAATTTAAGAACAAAGGCATCCCTGTACAGATGTCACATAATGGGAATAGAAGTTGCATTAGCTTGGATACCTAGCCATCTAGGGATAACTGGTAATGAAATTACAGACTCGTGCGCTAAAGACGCGATTCAGTCTGGAACATTAAATTTAATTACTGTTTTCCTCGAGATCTACGCGCTATGTCTAAACCCTTTCTGGTTGATTCATGGAATGCTTTATGGCAAACCACAAAACAAACTAAAGGTAAATTCTTTGGTTCTATTCAACCCTTTATCCCCTATAAGCCCTGGTTCTTCCCTCAAAAAAAAAAAAACAAAATGAACTTTTTACTTCTGTCAGCATACGACTTCGCTTGGGATTTGTCTGTTCCCCAGTATTTTTGGCCAAGATGCGGGTAAGGGACCATTCTATATGTGAATGTGGCCTTGAGGAAGGTACTCTCGAACATATTTTTTTTATATTGCCCTAAATTGTCAATTCCTTTATATGACCATCTACCGAAGGATATCCCTCGCCCCATCAACATCCCTTCTTCTTCTTACTTTATGCCATTCCCCTTTCATAAAGATTCTTTACAAATTTATGTCCCGCAATAATATTAAATTGTAATTTCTATCCTCCATACTTTCTATGCTTCTATTAGGCACATATTCCCACTTACATTCACACATTTCTCCCTTAGACTTAGATACTAACAAAGTAGTTAATATTTTGAGTGTTTATTACGAACCGTACTAACTTTTGTTGCCTATTCTTCAGTTCACAAAAAAAACCACAGCTATTTCAACCGATCATTTCCTTTTAAATCAGCTCTTTACATATTTCAATCAGCTAAATTAAAATAAAAAATCTTTCCACCTTGACGTTGGCCGAATCGTCGACATTCAGTCAACGGAGCCAATTAATTTAAAAAAAAAACTGTTTAAATTATCTTTGATCTAAGTAATACTTTATCTTTAATGTAATTTCATTCCAATTAAGGTTTTCTATTTTATTAAAGAAGAAAAATCTCTTTCACTTTCTAATATTATTTACAAGAATCACCAGAATATATAAAAAGGGATTTTATAAATTAAATTACTAATGGCTACAACACATTTTCTTTGCTGCTATTTTTAAGGTTTTATAGACTACAATTGAATAGGAACTAAGCCTCTTAAACAATCACCATATGTATTTTAGACGCCTATAGTTAAATAGATTTTCTATTTACAAAGAAAACATTTAGTACATATTTATTATTGTAAATGAACAATTTGTCCTTTTGTATATGTGGACGTTTGAATATTCATTATTTAATCAGGTGATCGTTTGAAGGTAAAGTATGTACAAAACAACATTAATTGCTACTGTTAGACGGAAATAGTAAATTTACAAAATTCCAATATATTTTGTATTTAAAGTTCGAGTACCAATGCTTTAGAAGATTCTTTGGAAGATACTCTGTTGTTTATATTTTATGGAAAAGGAGGACTAACGACGTTACGTGATAACTGCCGCCCACACTCTCTTGTAACACCAGAGCAGTCACAAGTATGTTGCCAGTTCTTTAGGTGCATACACTTTTTTGAGAGCACTCATCTCGTATCATCCTGGAAGAACCGCGACAGGAAGTTCCTTGGAAACTGTGTGGAGGAAGGCCACATAGTTTGTTGCGTGATCTACAAGCTGTTCGGAACACTCCCCGTGATAAATCCAGTTGTAGACACTCACTAAAGCGATGGAGGGAGTTTTTAATCCATGCATCCAATGGTCAAAATTGCAAAAATTTAGGAATGGAGCCGTAACACAGCGAAATAACCAGTGGAGACTTTCCGGTGTCGAGTGATACGAGAGACCAATCGTCTCTCATGCTTAAGTAAGCATGGGCTGTTTCTGACAGCACCTCGAACTTTCATGTTCTCGAGGATGGACAAGAAATATCAGCTGGTATATGATGGTTCTATATATGCTAATAGATTTGTAAACGTGCGGATACCCACATAATGCGGACACTGTAACCAAACTTATCATGAGTATGTTTGAAAAAGCGTGTAATCTTCCTCGTTAATGGAACTGTTTTTTTAACCGCTATATCTCTTTTGTCGACTAACTAGTATTTCGTTTTATTTTAAACAATTTTAAAGTTCGAAATTTTTCTTAAGACTTGCACTTACACCTAACCGCTACATGAAACTATTATTATAGATTTGACTGAAAATTCGAACATTCATTTCTTGTATTCACAATATAACACAATGTTTAGATATTTTTGTGTACTTTTCGTGTCCGTATTGCTTGTAAATATGGTGAGTATTGCCATTATATATATTGTTTCCAAGGCACAAGTTGTTCAATACAAAAGTACAAATATTAAAGACTTAATTAAATTATTAGAGCTTACAAAGGCCAAGCCCTCAGAACAAAGAACAAGAAGAAGAAACAGGTGGAGAGGAAGAAGAAGAAGCTGCGGGAGATAATTAAGATGAAATGAAGGAAAAGGATGAAGTGGAGGAACCTGAAGCAAGCCAGGAGGAATATAAAGAAGAATCGGAAGCAATCGAAGATGGAGAACGTCGCAAACGAAGTATAGATGAGGAAGTCTTCAATTACTTTAATGCTCCAATATGAGAAGGTAAGGAAGATGAGAACTGCTACTTCTAGTAGGTACTATGTATCTATTATATTTAATCTTAGGCAACTTGTAGACTGTGTTTTGACATATTGGAAATAGTTAGCTTTACACCTTATAAAACTTATAACTTCAAGAAAAAAGTAAAGAGAAAATGTGGAGTTCCTTGCTGATTCTTCTCAACATATAATGCAGCTGTTATCTATTTAAAATGCTGTTTTATATTAATTAAACTAACGCACAATGCAGTTACATGTTTTATGATTATATAACAAAAAACTAGGAAAACGGTTGACTCTAAAGGCCATACCTGCAACTTCCCGCTCATTCCATACCAAAACACTTCAATTTGTACATAAGACGATGTTGAGTTCCTCGAGCTCAAAGTGTTAGCTGTTCTATGGTTTTGAGCTGTTCGAGCCTTAAGAAGTCGAGATCTGATGAAAACTAGATTTTCGAAAAACGGGGTAAAGCCAAGCGGGATTTTAAAAAACTTTGATTTCCTTTTCACAACAAATATTTAACTATATATTTAATAATTTATTTCTATCTAATATATTTAACTATATATATTAGGCAGCTGTTTTAGAATCAATTTTCAGACGAATCAATTGGCAAAATTTCGGGATCAATATAGATGGCGAATCATTAACGCATTTGAGATTCGCTGATGACATAGTGCTATTCGCTAAAACATCCGAAGATATGAAAACTATGATAGAAGAACTTGCAACAGAAAGTGAAAAAATAGGGTTAAAACTCAATCCAGACAAAACTAGAGTGATGACAAATGGGAAAAAAGACATGATACAATTAGGAAATACTGAAATCAACTATACTGATGAATTCATATATCTGGGACAGCTCATAACTCAAAAAGAACCTATGCGCGAGGAAGTAAAGAGAAGAATTACGAACAGCTGGAGAAGATATTGGAGTTTGAGAGAGGTTATGAAAGACGAAAAACTTAATATTAATATCAAGAGCAAATTGTATAACACCTGTATTTTACCCGTTCTGATGTATGGCTGTCAATCATGGACTTTAACTCATGAAATGATTATCAAACTCGCAACTTGCCAATATGCTATGGAGAGAAGTATTCTGAACGTGAAAAGATCAGACAGACTAAAAAACCGCGTCATCAGAAGTAAAACAAAAGTCATTGACGTCAAATCCAAAATTAGAAGACTCAAATGGAGATGGGCTGGGCACATGGTAAGAGTACATGACAAATGGAGTAAGAAAGTGACAAGATGGTATCCCAGGGAAGGGAAAAGGAAAAGAGGTAGACACAGAAAAGATGGGAGGACGATATCAGGGAAGTGGCAGGAGTAACTTGGAACAGAGTGGTTCAAGAAAGACACGAATGGAAACGGTTGGAGGAGGCCTTTGCCGATTGGCAAACAGATTCACAAAAAATAAAAAAAATACAAATACTAGAATAAGTTATTTTGTTTCTAATGTTTTATGTTTGAGTATTGTTAGTTCTCTATGTTATTAAGGATCTGAATAAAGGCTATATTATTATTATTATTATTATTATTATTATTATTATTATTATTATTATTATTATTATTATTATTATTATTATTATTATTATTATTATTATTATTATTATTATTATTATTATTATTATTATTATTATTATTATTATTATTATTATTATTATTATTATTATTATTATTATTATTATTATTATTATTATTATTATTATTATTATTATTATTATTATTATTATTATTATTATTATTATTATTATTATTATTATTATTATTATTATTATTATTATTATTATTATTATTATTATTATTATTATTATTATTATTATTATTATTATTATTATTATTATTATTATTATTATTATTATTATTATTATTATTATTATTATTATTATTATTATTATTATTATTATTATTATTATTATTATTATTATTATTATTATTATTATTATTATTATTATTATTATTATTATTATTATTATTATTATTATTATTATTATTATTATTATTATTATTATTATTATTATTATTATTATTATTATTATTATTATTATTATTATTATTATTATTATTATTATTATTATTATTATTATTATTATTATTATTATTATTATTATTATTATTATTATTATTATTATTATTATTATTATTATTATTATTATTATTATTATTATTATTATTATTATTATTATTATTATTATTATTATTATTATTATTATTATTATTATTATTATTATTATTATTATTATTATTATTATTATTATTATTATTATTATTATTATTATTATTATTATTATTATTATTATTATTATTATTATTATTATTATTATTATTATTATTATTATTATTATTATTATTATTATTATTATTATTATTATTATTATTATTATTATTATTATTATTATTATTATTATTATTATTATTATTATTATTATTATTATTATTATTATTATTATTATTATTATTATTATTATTATTATTATTATTATTATTATTATTATTATTATTATTATTATTATTATTATTATTATTATTATTATTATTATTATTATTATTATTATTATTATTATTATTATTATTATTATTATTATTATTATTATTATTATTATTATTATTATTATTATTATTATTATTATTATTATTATTATTATTATTATTATTATTATTATTATTATTATTATTATTATTATTATTATTATTATTATTATTATTATTATTATTATTATTATTATTATTATTATTATTATTATTATTATTATTATTATTATTATTATTATTATTATTATTATTATTATTATTATTATTATTATTATTATTATTATTATTATTATTATTATTATTATTATTATTATTATTATTATTATTATTATTATTATTATTATTATTATTATTATTATTATTATTATTATTATTATTATTATTATTATTATTATTATTATTATTATTATTATTATTATTATTATTATTATTATTATTATTATTATTATTATTATTATTATTATTATTATTATTATTATTATTATTATTACAAGAATCCTGAGTGGCACTGTGTTGTAATGGGCAGAGCATATCAATTACTATCAGCTGAAAGTCCTGCTCGTCTCGACTGTCATTAAAAAATACCACATCTTAATAAGTATCACTAAAAAAATTATGCTCAGGCAAACATGAATGGGCTTAAATATCCGGGGCCCGTTTCAATTGCTAATATTGCTACGTGGCTTATTCGGCACTGGCTACATTTACGAGATATACAGTTAATATGGATGTCTGTTTCTTATCACTTTTTAATCAATCAGACCTGAGTAGTTCCTAGTACTAAAGACTTGAAGACTGGCATTTTCTCATAACTGCATTTGTTAACGTTAAGTAATTGATTTTTCACTTTTACACTTTGTGTAAATTATAGTGCTGTGCTACAATCTTATTATCCCTAATTTTTGTTTATTTTTTGGACGTAATTTTTTTTTTATGATACAGCATAAAAAATACATACAACCCTAAATTTTCATCCGTCTACGATCAACCCCTATTTGTATATCGCGATTTTTATATTATTCTGTTCCATCCACAAATCCGCTATAGGGTTGCAAGATGGCAATGGATCAATACTTACAATAATTGTAGCACGATAAATTCGGTAGGTCTGAGAATCGGTTGCATCTACTTTTGACACCCCAAATTTTTTTTTATTACTTTATACAGCAATACAACGTTTGCTGGGTCAGCTAGTTTTAATATAATAATAAGAAATTATCTTTCACTAAACATGCTGGGGCAACATAAAATGTCAAAGACAAATATAATTAATACACTTGCTTTAAGTGGTTACTGAATTTAGACATGTTTAATCGCATTCTGAATTTAGAAATAAGTATGGTTTCTAACTGACTGAATCATTTAGAAGCCTAATTAGAAATAGGGCAATTTTGTGGTGTCTGGTGTCATCCTAGTACTGGTGTCATCCTAGTACTCCTACTACGACTCGTCCGATTTCGCCGCGCTTTAAGGCGACACTAAATGCCGGCGACCTTGAGCGATATGATTTCACGGCTCCTATGTAACAAAGCCAATATTTTCAAAATTCTTGCGTCGAAAATTTAACATTTTTACAGGCGCAAACAGTTTAATTGCTTACAATCTTCATTATTGATTACTAATCTTAATAAATGTACCAACACAAAAAAGTAAAAGCTATAAGAACAACTTTTATGAGAGCAGTATACTAAACAAATGCATCATGCCGAGAAAAAACTTGTTTAACTGCAAACAAAAGTGGTAGTTCATAATACCTCTGGAGTGTTAAGTTTAACTAACAGCAAGTATTAGCAACCTACAAGTAAGACTAAAGGGTATGCGTAACAGGAAACAAGGTGTTTTTACACAAAACTTGTCCACACACAAACACCTTGTTTGCGTGTTTTCTGCTTACTCTTCGCATTAAGTGGGAACTGATTCAGTCACTTAATTTAGAACAGTGTGATCAGTAGCTTCTAATTTGTAAGTTGCTTCTGAATTTAGACAACTAAATTCAGTGAAACGTAATAAGCGCTTAACCAAAGCGCTTTTGAATCGTCATTATAAATATTTATTTACTGAATCTACCATATGTTCGGAAAAAGAGCTCGTGAGAAGAACATACAAGAAACTCAACGGCCCCTCTTTTCAATCAATTGACTATTTTATAATGCCTGTACTATACAAAAGAAATTACTTTGTCAGGTGCTGCATCCTATATATGATTCGTGTTCAAAGTTAAAAGTGTTTTAAACATCAAAGTTTCCATAAAAAGTATTAAAGAATAAATTGTATAAATATAGATTGTCCTATATTGTAGTGCATCAACCTTTAGAGCTTGAATTCATTGTTTGTGTAAGGATGCTTATTCATCGCTGAAAATGATGATTAGTGATGGCATGTAACAAATACAATGATTTATTAGCTATAACAGACGACCCGGCACAACAAGCAGCACCTGTTCACGAGTTGACGCACAGACCAACCCGTTCCAAATATTTGAGGGAAAAACACGAACCGGCACAAGACGCTCCGAAAGCAATGCCATTTTAGTATGCATGACGATGTGCTTCGTGTTAATACACATAACTACTTACATATTACTAAATAGTGCTCACAAATCGAATCTACAAAAGATTCTATATAAACCACTGTAACCAATGTATAGTATAAACAGAGAACCTCGTGTTCTTGTATGTATTACCAGTGGGAGGCTCCTTTGCACAGGATGCCGGCTAGATTATGGATACCACAACGGCGCCTATTTCTGTCGTGAAGCAGTAATGTGTGAACATTACTGTGTTACGGTCTGAAGGGCGCCGTAGCTAGTGAAATTACAGGGCAAATGAGAATTAACATCTTATGTCTTAAGGTGACGAGCGCAATTGTAAATGCCGCAGAATTTTTTGTTTTTTTTGAGAATCCTGAGCGGCACTGCATTGTAATGGGCAGGGCGTATAAATTACCATCAGCTGAACGTCCTGCTCGTCTGGTCCCTTATTATCATAAAAAAAAAAGAAAATAACTTGAAGCAATTCACAACACTCTGTAAGATGGTTTTATGACATTGCAATATATGTAATTATACTAATAAGTAATAATTGTGTAAATTTTGTTTCAGATAATTCTTGGTGCTTTATTTATTATGAATTAATATATTATTGTGTGGAAATATAAAATGTAAAAATATAAAAAATCTTAATCTTAATATAAGATATATATATATATATGCCGTGGAAGGTTATCTATAGCGTAAAAAACAACATCACATTTATTTACCATACCAGAATTACCTTAGATGGCTTAATTTGTGGGACACACAAGTAAATGTCATTAGCGCTCATCGCAAGGCCTACGGGCCACGGGGCGTCCTTGGTTTACATTGCGTTTCACTATCTAGCACCTACTGCCAATGAATAAGGATTTATTTACAATCATATCATGAGTATTGCCATTTAAGATTCAGTCCTAGACACTCTTAGGATAGGGCTGGCCATGTGGTCAATTAATAATGTCTAAAAGATTGGAAGCCCTAATATTAATCCGCAGTGCGGTTATGTTACTTCACAATGTAGCGGCTTTGTTCTAGCTGGTAATTCTCGTTGTGACACTCGCACAACATGGAACCCATGCTGGCGCTGGTGGGTTGTGCATTCATGGTTTACGGGAAAGGTTACAAGAGTCATCATCATATTTTTATTAGTTAAAATGATATGTAGTCGTGCTGTATTTCTATATTTGATTTCATACTTTCTGTATTTGATTTCAAATTATAATCCTCATAGTATATAAAATAAACTTAGTTTCATGTTTGGAAAGTACCTACTTGCCTTCATCATGATCATCCCCCAAAGATCTCCAGGACGATCAACCGTTCGCTGCCCTCATCCAACGTATTCCGGCGATCTTCACCAGATCGTCGGTCCATCTTGTCTACCAACACTGCGTCTTCCAGTTTGTGGTCGCCATTGGAAGACTTTTCTGCCCCACCGACCATCTATTCGTCGAACTATGTGGCCTGCCCACTGCCACTTCAGTTTTGCTTCAGTACTTGCCTTACTCTTGTTATAAATTTAAGTGACAACCTGACGTTGCATATCTCCACCAATCATGGTGGTGGAACGTGGGACATACGGTTTAGAACAGTTAATAAATAATTTCTTGAGACACAGGTTTGGGTGCATGATGACATGATCTTGTAGAGCAGGGGTGCTCAAACGGTCGATCGCGAACGACAGGTCAATCACGAGTGCTTTTTGAGTCGATCTCGAGAAAAAAATCCGATATAGAACTGTTCACAGATTTTGTTTTAGGTTACTAAAATCGGTAATTTCCGTACTATCTTATGAAAAGTATGGCTCAGGACATGCAGTGTCATGCAGATTCAACATCCAAAGTCACTCTTTAGTTAAGTTTAGAACTCTAGACACAAGATCGCGTTTGTTTTATAAGAACCAATAAGCTCGCTCGCTCAATTTTGAATAATTATGAGTTTTTTCATTGATATTTTAGAGCAGCAAAACTAATATCTATGTCATCGTGAAACTACTGTCACGTGACGACAATCCTTCATCACTCATACTTGAAGCCTCTCAGAGTCAATCAATCGTAGTGTAACAATTTTGAGGTAGATCGCGAGCAGTTCAAGCTTGAGCACCCCTGTCGTATAGTGATATTTTTATAGAAATAAAAAAGATTTACTTCAAAAATGCATAAAAAATATTATCACAGTAATTCCGTACTCTAGCACAACTGTAAGTGTAAGAGAAAAAAATCCGATATAGAACTGTTCACAGATTTTGTTTTAGGTTACTAAAATCGGTAATTTCCGTACTATCTTATGAAAAGTATGGCTCAGGACATGCAGTGTCATGCAGATTCAACATCCAAAGTCACTCTTTAGTTAAGTTTAGAACTCTAGACACAAGATCGCGTTTGTTTTATAAGAACCAATAAGCTCGCTCGCTCAATTTTGAATAATTATGAGTTTTTTCATTGATATTTTAGAGCAGCAAAACTAATATCTATGTCATCGTGAAACTACTGTCACGTGACGACAATCCTTCATCACTCATACTTGAAGCCTCTCAGAGTCAATCAATCGTAGTGTAACAATTTTGAGGTAGATCGCGAGCAGTTCAAGCTTGAGCACCCCTGTCGTATAGTGATATTTTTATAGAAATAAAAAAGATTTACTTCAAAAATGCATAAAAAATATTATCACAGTAATTCCGTACTCTAGCACAACTGTAAGTTTTAAAAACTATTACGCGGTCCTTCTGGGTCGGCGGTCGTTGACCCGCATCGCTCGGTTCGTTCTCAGCCATGCCCACGCCCGTGTCCATGCGTACCTATAGAATCTAACGTTCGCGCAATTTTTACCTAAAGTGTTGGGAAAACCTCGCCTTAAGCTGTAAAAGTGAAACCAGTTTCCTTCCGCCTGACTTTAATACAAGCTAAGTACCTACTTCATTTTATTCCGGTGCTTCGGCACCTTCTAGTATTCCAAGGGTTAGAAATGCAACTGATATCTACTAAACATTTATCATTGAAATTACTTAAATAATATATTGGCAAGTAAACATTAATAACTTTACGCATCGTAAAGTCCTCAAGCTGTTGATTAACAACTTAATTGAGATGCTTCTGAACTTGACTTGACATTGTAAGTTGTCATGTATTTCTTCTGTTATGTCATCTGTCATTGTGAGTAATTGAAATTGACATTGAAAAGGAATAAATTGTTTTAATTTATTAATCAAGCATTTTTCTGTCATTTTTTATGACCCAAAAAGAAAGTAAATACTACGTAATAAGAGGTGGGACTGCCTAAGTGAAAATTTAAATTTAATTAAGTATGAAACGTGCAGTCATTTGGCATAATTTTGAAATAGTAATTAAAATAAAACGACGACTATATTTATATATATATATATATGGCGACGATGTATAACCCGGCTAAGTTTGAAAGCGTACAATTGCTTTTGACGTAGTGGATTTAGGCTATCTCCGTTTCTTACAAGATTAAAGCCGTCATCTGTCAATGTATCAGTAACTGCAAGTATCATACAATCGCTTTTTTCAATGATAATAAAATTATGTGAGAATTCAGGGATAATGTAGTCTAAAGCCATCCGAAATGTGTTATCAAAGTTAATAAATTAAAAATGAAACAGAAACATATTTCTTGATTTTTTATTTTGATTTTAAGAGATAGACATATGCCGTCGCGCACTTTTCTGTAGACCTATAAATTACACAATTTCACCGATAGAAATCTTAATAATAAGGCACATTAAGATTTTTATGATTTCACAATACATTATTATGTTATATCTCAAAGGGTTTAAGCAGCGTTTTCGTTGAAACCTCCCAGACGGTTTATTTATTTCCGACACCTCCAAAAAATATCGTTAATGTATACAAAAACTTAACAAATGATATACTAAAATCTTCCTAGTGTTCGAGACCACACTGTCCATTGCTGAAAACACATGAAAATCGGTGCAGTTGTTTTTGAGTTTATCGCGAACAGACAGAAAGACGCGGTGGACTTTGTTTTATTATACGTAGTGTTTTATTATAGTTGAATTATATTCAAAATAGTAAGTCTATGAGTTTTACTTTTAATTAACTTATATGAGAATGAACCAAGTATATGAAAATGTTGACTATATCCCTCACAAAACTGTCAATACAATGATAATTCTCTGAAGTTTTCCAAATGTCAAGCAAATAAACGCGGGAAACGTTATACGTCCGAATAGACCAATCATAAGCAAAATTTCTGTTTGTAAACATTTTATAGTAGGTACTTATAACTAGCTGACCCAGCAAACGTTGTATTGCCATATAAAGTAATTTTAAAAAAAATTGGGGTATATAAAATAGATGCAATCGATTCTCAGACCTACTAATTAATATATCGTAGTACAATTATTGCAGTCGATTGCGATCTTGCAACCCTATAGCGGATTTGTGGATGGAACAGAATAATATAAAAATCGAAAAAAGGCGATGATGCGAAAGATAAAAGGCGAAAATTTGAATTTGTATGTATTTTTCAATGCTGAAATTTAATCAAATAAAAATAAAAAAAATGTCAAAAAATAAATAAAATATATTTAGGAGTGGGTCAACCCTTATCATTTAAGGGTATGAATAATAGATTTTAGCCGATTCTCAGACCTACCCGATACACACACAAAATTTCATACAAATCGGTTCAACCGTTTCGGAGGAGTTTGTTAACAAACACATGGACACGAGAATTTTATAAATATTAGAAGAATCGTATATAATTATGCGTTTCTTTCAACAGTCCTTACTTGCCAGAACTAAATTATCAGTGGCATTGGCAAAGAGGATTTTAATACTACTCACGGATGAGTAAAAAAAGATGGACTCCGCGCCGTGATATTAACAAGTGAAGCACCGTTATGCTAGTGTGTGTGCGGTTACGGGGGATACCAGTTAGACATATTTTTCTCCCTTAAATAATCATATATGGCCACAAATACTTATATAGTATCGTGTTTACACTTTTTCACAACGCACGACGGCATATTAAAAAATATTTTATTGAGACGCAAACTGATCTGTCACAGACGATGACAATTCTCATAATGGCCGCCTATCGGCCTGTACTAGTGTAAGTGTGTGCGTGGGGCTATGTATTTACACGTTAATCGGCTTGTTTTGGTGCTACACTGTTATGTAAGGTGACACGGAGTCCTTATTTTTTTACTAGTCCGTGATACTACTTAATATACACTGGTAGCATTTTCGCTTTCTATAGCTACGCTGGTGCGTTGAATAAAATTCGTGAATAATTACCCCTTTAGTTTACTCTACTATGAACTAATCAAACACACCTTATTTCGTTGCTTAGTTTTGCAATATCCTTACCTAATGGTCGTAATATTTTTTCAATATTGTTTTTTGCAGCTGGTATTATGAATATATCCTTGCCCCGGGTTAAAAGGTTCTGAATTAAATAATAATAATATTCTAATTAAAACTATCCTATGCCATCATATCTTCTAATATCTAAATTTCTCGTGTCGCGGTGTTTGTTACCAAACTCCTCCGAAACGGCTGAACCGATTTTTATGATATTTGGCGTACATATCAGCTAGGTCTAAGAATTCGCCAACATTTTTTTTTTCAAATCCTTTTTTTTATTACTTTCAAGTCAGCTAGTAATATATATAAAAATCCAGTGTATCCAGGCATTTAAATCCTGATGTTTGTTCCCAAACAACTCCTATACTAATGAACGGATTTAAATGGGGATTACTTCATGGAGTGCAGTTAAGTATAACTTGAGAGATAGTATAGTTTATTTCGATTTGGGACTCATAATTATTTTTATTTCCAATATTTGTTTTGTATGGAAATATTTTCTATGAGAGAATTTATTGATGCACAGTTTGACAGTTCTGTTGAGAAAAAAATTCATTATAACAACAGGGAGCATATTTTACGAAATATTTCTTAATATTATGAAATATTATTAACAAATTCATAAATATATAAAAAAATATATCAGGACAGTTAATAAGATATAGTTATAAAAAATTACGACATGTCACTAGAACATTTAAATGTACCACTTATAGGTATTAGATATAAACCAAACTTAATTGCGCATTTAAAATAGTATTAAGTATTTACGTAGCAGGTATGTTTATATGTATTTATGTATGTTTAAGTAAGTATATTGTATTAAATATATCGTTGTCTTGCAACTCATAACACAGGCTATATATGCCTAATTTGGGGTAAGATAATTTGTGTAAAAAGTGTGTTAATATTATTATTATTAATATAAGATAGCCAACCCTATATTTTAGAATGCCTTGTATGTTCTTGGTCTAGTATTTAAGTTTCCTGTCAACGTACCTTTAACTAAACCAGCAACCTTGGGATTACCTCTGTTGATTTAATCTTAAGTGATAAATGATACTGCATCTTAATGTAAAGGTATGTCGTTGTTCGTCTAGCACGACAGATCAAAGTCATTATCTCAAAGATGATCTTTTTTGCACCTGATGTAATGGGATTCAATCATTTTGATGAGATTATTAGCGAGGGAGTTATTTTTATTATTATTTTATGAAATTAAGGGACGAGACGAACAGTGCCACTAAGGATAATTGAAAAACCCAAAAATTTTGAGCGGCACTACAATTACGCTCGTCGCATAAGATGTTCATTGTCATTTGCCCAGTAATTTCACTAGCTACGGCGCCCTTCAGAAAGAAATACTATAATGTTTACACATTACTGCTTCACGGCAGAAATAGGCGCCGTTGTAGTAGCCATAAACAAGCCGGCATTCTGTGTAAAGGCGCCTCTCACTAGTATTTTGGGATGGCAATTAAATTTCCGAGTGGAGTTAAAGGATTCCGATTTAGTTGGATATCGATTATGGTTTCTTTTAACGGGCATTATTAGAAAGAGAATGTTGAAACTAACAAAAAAACAGGTCAAAAGAGTAGTGGCAGTTAGCTTGTCGCCAATATTTAAGTTTCTAACGGGCAATACTTACTGTAAGGGGCATGGAAGTCAATTACCATCGGCTGAACGTCCTGCTCGTCTCGTCCCTTATTATCATTAAAAAAACTTTCCCGCCACCAAGTCTGGACGCCTAGGAACGCCCTCACCGACCCCTCTAACAAATTTTAACTAACCTGGACCACTTCTTGGCATCCAGGGATTCCTTATCTCTTGTCTATACATGTAGACTAACCCCCCTATTTGTGACCATCCTTCTGACGTCACAAGTCCCAATTAGATAGCATCTTCTGTGCTGTATCCCAGCGCATACTCTAAAGGAAGTGCCGCCTGCGACTCTAACTCCCCAAGAGAGGTTGTCTCCGATGAAGGCTTATCGTTCTGTCAGGTTGTGTATACGCTAGAAAATATATTATAAGTGTATGATTTGCTCGCTTGCATTAGCAAGCAAGATGAGCGATTACACTCACAGGCTACAAGTCTTGATTAGTTTTTGTTCTCTAGAGATATGGAGGGTAGAGGCAAGGAGAAACATCTCAAAAGGGAGAAAAGTAGAAAAAGTGTCTAGCTTATGCTGTAAATAACAGTTCTAAAACCTTCCACAATGGCGCTGGTGTAGGCACAGGGTATGGTATGAAGTATGGTGAATGTAGCAATTGTACGTATTGAAGTATGCCGAGATAACAAATTAAATATTATTGTCGACTAAAGTAGTAAAATAGTGAATATTTCAACCACTTACGTTGTACAATAAATGAAGTAAATATAACCTTAAAGAATTATTATAGGGAAACGTGCACGTGGGTAACTTGATAGGCCGACTTGGTAGAAGGGTTTTTGTAAATAGACATTGGTACTTATAGCAAATGGAGTTATATATTTCTAGGATTACTTTTTTTTATGACAATAAGGGACGAGACATGAAGTGAGAAGCAATTGATACGCCCTGCCCATTACAATGTAGTCTCGCTGAGGATTCTTGAAAATCCCAAAAATTCTGATCGGCACTACAATTGCGCTCGTCACCTTGAGACATAAGATGTCAAATCTCATTTGCCCAGTAATTTCAGTAGCTACGGCGCACTTCAGGCCGCGACACAGTGATGCTTACACATTACTGCTTCACGGCAGACATAGGCGCCGTTGTGGTACCCATAATCTAGCCGGCTTCCTGTGCAAAGGAGCCTCCCACTAGAGAAACTATAATTTCTGAAAACTACTATTAAACTACTTATCTA
Source organism: Leptidea sinapis (assembly GCF_905404315.1). NCBI lineage: Eukaryota > Metazoa > Arthropoda > Insecta > Lepidoptera > Pieridae > Leptidea > Leptidea sinapis. Next base: position 13,314,744 of record NC_066280.1, on the reverse strand, counting down.
TAATTTCGGAAAACGCAAAATGATTGTAATGTTAAAGTTATTATAAACTGATACTTATAAAAATATGGAGCAGCTAAATTTTCACGTAATATTTTTTAGAAGTAGTTAGATTTTTAACTATGATTAGTTCGACCTTGGCTCTAGATGTCAAGTTAATGATAGGAACTACGCGTCATGGGTTTTGCGTAGTTTGTCACCGCGACCTCTGACAGACTTTGTCATGATCATTAAGCTGATACAAAAAATAGCATCGCTATATTAAGAAAAGAATAAATATGGCGTCATACAGACGCGTTAATAAGTTAGCTATGTACTTATATAATGATCACTTCACATATTATTGGCGCATGCATTTTACCAGCTGGAGGCTACTTAGCACGGCATTCTGCCTTTTCTACTGTGATGTAGCAAATGTGAACAATTTTATTATTATGTTGCATCACTTTTTATTAAAAAAAATCTTCAATTTGATACTTTCACGCGTTCGCAAGAAAAGTGTGTCAATATACGATCAAACGGATATGGGGAGAATGTGGCGATCATCAATGTTTTTATGTCTCTTAGAAGAACAGGAAGATCTCCTCTAGTGTTGGAACACACATGAAACCCCTCTTTTATGACCTCCGAGTCCTCCTCAGGTCTCAGGTAGTCATTAGTAATAATAAATTACCACTAACTTCAAAATATCGCAGAAAATATTTTATTTTACTTTTTATGTAGCTTGTTGAAGTGATAACTTCCTATAGGAGGGTAAACAGCCTCGTAACGTAACGCGTTACGGCGCCAGTTTCTCTGTCTTTCCTTTCTTTCACGCATATGGCAGCGGTAGGCAGGCTTTCTCAAAATAAACAATTGCAATATTTAAAAGTTTAGTTTAAGTTATCACTTCTGTCGGGTGACCCAAAATGCACACGTATTTTTTAGTATTTTATTATATTATGACAATAAAATATGTAAAATATAAAGAAGAAATGCTATAACTTTTGAAGACCTAGTGGTCTGTGGATGGTTTGAAATTAACCTAATATAAGTACTTACTTAGTACACTTGACTTCGTGTGACGTATTTTAATTAGTATTGAACATTGATTATTGACTATCGTGCGTTTGTGATTTTCAATTGATTGTGTTTTATAGAATAGTTTAAAAAGTTTTATAAAAGTTGTAAGTACCTAAATTTTGTTTTTTATCGGTATAGTGTAAATAGATATAGGTTGAGTATTTTCTGTATAAATAACTGCAAATAACTATTGTACATAAAATCAATGCACTTTGAAGTACGCCTGACAATTTAGTATTCACTGAGTAGAATAACTAACTGGAAGATTAAATTTAAACTGCATTAATAAAATCAATAAATAATAAGTAGATATTTATATTTTATCATAAATTATAATTGCAGTCAGACAGTCCTAAGCCTGTATAAAAATACAAAGGAAATTCAATTTTTTTAATAAGTGGTTACATTATTAGTAAGCACTTTTAAAAGCTCACACAACAATAATGTATAGAATAATACTGAAAAGTGCACGATACATCAACATTCTGTAACGAATAGCAACTATAATCAAACACGTCATAAGTCATAACGAAGTGAACTAATATATTATAGCATAAAAAATAATAGGCGTTTTAAAAATACCGCATCGTTATAACGCGATTTCAATATATAGCCGTTGCGAACACCTCCAATTATAATATTCCTTTCCGTTCTCATACTTGGCTAAAGATTTTTTGGTGAAATCCAAGTTTAAAAGTAATTAATTTAAAAGTAACTTTAATTATAAGTTTAATAGGTATTGTTCACATAATAAACGTTCGCTTCAAGTTAGTTTTGTGTATTTAAATTCTATTTTTAGAAACCTTTTTGTCACTTGCCAATAACAATACGGCATCTAAGATCGGGGCTAGGAACCACTGTCAATAAATTACTAAATGTTCTACGTATTAAATATGTCAGCATTAAACACCAAATAATAATATTTGCCATATAATAAACTTACTACTGCGCAATCGCGACTTCTAAACTTCGAATTAAAAAAACATTTTATAATTTTGTAATGTTAAGGCGAGGTTTTCCCAACACTTTAGGCAAAAATCACTCGAACGTATTTATCTATAGCGGTAGATATACGTTCGACTCGGGCATGGCTGAGACACTAGCCGAGCGATGCGGTCAACAACCCCACCCCGGAAGAAAATTAATATAAAATAATTCACAAAGCGTACTGATTAAACCCACAAGGAAAATTTATAAATACTAATAAACTATCCAATAAAATAAGTTTTGTGTTTATAGCTATCATAGTTTTATGATAATATAAGCAATTCAAAAAAAAAAGACTATTAAAAAAAAAAACTAGATTTCTTTTCGCAATCGTGTTTTCGAAACTGCGATAATATAGATAAAGAAATGAAGGTAAACATGTAAAAAAATTGGAACCGTAGTATTTGTAGAAGTATTTTAAGTAGATTTTCAAAAATGTTACTTCTTAGGACTATAGCGCCTTAATACATAAAACATTTTTAGTGGTTCTTATTGGTAGGTAGACTTTTTTTTAATCTGTTATAATTTATAAGTCAAAATATTAGTTCATGTTTAAACGATTGTAAAATAAATGAAATACTCGGTACCAGAAACAGTACCAAAAATAAAAGGTCCTCAATATAAGTTAGTTGTTAAGTAAATTACTTAGTAGATTAATTATTTCACCACAATCCCAACACATAATTTTTAAAAACTATTTATCTGCATTTTTTTTATGAAAATATGGGACGAGACGAGCAGGACGTTCAGCTGATGGTAATTGATACGCCCTACCCATTACAATGCAGTGCCGCTCAGGATTCTTGAAAATCCCAAAAATTCTGAGCGGCACTACAATTGCGCTCGTCACCTTGAGACATAAGAAGAGAGTCTCATTTGCTCAGTAATTTCACTAGCTACGGCGCCTTTCAGACCGAAACACAGTAATGTTTACACATTACTGCTTCACGGCAGACATAGGCGCCGTTGTGGTACCCATAATCTAGCCAGTTTCCTGTGTGAAGAAGCCTCCCACTGGTATCTCGCCAAAATTCAATGTTTAATAATTCCAGATAATTTATGTTTAAGTCAAATTCAAATTAATTTAAATCCAAATGAAAGAAGGAAACTTGCAATAATCACCTCTGAATTACCACCTTCTTGATATACCTATCATTCTAGATAGACTATGACAGCTGTGTAAACGTCAAAAAATTTGACATTAGAACTAACCTCTAGAGAGCTTTGTCTGTCTTTGAGCAATTCACGCACACTAACACACAGTGTCATACAAATCACGAGTGTAAGACGTAGCTTGCACGCACACCAAACTAATATTCCTGGCCTGTTTTTATCGCTTGTGTAACAGCAAGAGCAGTATAAATTATCAAAGTTATCATCAATAAATGTCACACAAAAAATATTTATTTGATCATAGTACCTATTTATTACCTTTTTAAGCACGCTTCATTTGTCTGGCATTATGATAAAGTAGCATAGACAAGTAATTTGATATTAAACATTGGTTTTATATAAAAAAAACTACGAATACATAATCAAACTCAATGAAAACACCTAAAAAAATCGTACACAATTATTATATTAAACGTAAAGGTTTGCATAAGAGGTGTATTAAATTAAATTTTTAGTTATTTGATACTTTTCAGTTTTTGAAGTCGGTTTTTTTAAACGTAGTTTTATTTATTTTTTACGTTTTAGTGCCAGTTAATAATAAAATATAATCAACCTGAATTAAAACTCCAAAAAGAAGTACACAGAAAACAATTATGTCATCCAGGTAGACAAAAATTTTCATATAAATGTTCATAAAGTGAATACTACTGGACTAAACTATGTAAATTTTATGGGACCAAATAGCATATATTTGGCATCGAACAAAGAAAGAATTACGTAAATCGGATGATAAATCTCAGCGTAATCGATGTAAATACATAAAAAAAATACCGATCGAATTGATAACCTTCTGCTCTTTAAAGTCGGTTAAAAATGAAAACTGCTGGGCCATACTATGTAAAAATTTTGTGGGACCAAATGGCAGATATATTGCATGGAACTAAAGAAGAATTACGTAAATCGTACTCAACGAAATCGGTGTACTTACATAAAAAAAATACCGATCGAATTGAAGAAGAACGAAAAGAAATGGAAGAACCTCCTTTTTGAAGTCGGTTAAAAATAGTCTGTGAAGGTTTACTTTCTTAAAAGGCCAGGATCGCTTCTGTGTTGTTTTTACAGGAGACTGTGTGAGGTGACGGATACGGTTATCGGTCCTCCTCGCCCATTTTTTTTAGTAGGTGACTAATAGATATTTTGTATCACAAATCTAAATAGTATCTAAGAACCAACGCTTACAATATATGTAAATGCCGTAAAACGGAAAAATCAAGGTCACTTGTTTAAAATTTATAAATAATATATTAGTGAGGTCATCATAACAAAATATTGAAGGTTCGTGAAATTCATGAGTTCACATTTTTTTTTGCCTTAACACTCATTTATTGGATCGAACAATAATAATCTAAATGAATATTTTTTAAATGCAATAAAAACTAATATAAATAAAAATACAAACCTATAAAAGAGATTGTCAATGTCCAACAGAACTGCTTTTTACACACTGATCAAAATAATCTGAACTAATTTGCCATAGATAGTCATTTTTTCACAAATTGTATTGGATACTGGCACACTGCAGTATAGATTTAAAAAAAAAGAAGTTTCCCGCGCAAAATTTAAAATGGTCGTTCTGTGTATAAAATTATATTAAAGTAACCGTGCGGTAAAGCGGTCGGCACACGAATGCTGGTTTCAAGTTTGTTGTCATTGTTGGGCTGATTTCAAAACTGATAAAAAACAAATTACGTTCGCCTTGATTTTCTTGTATACTTACGTGATGTTGGGAACAATTGGCGGCTTTTTACATCGATGTTTCCCGTGTTTGCGTAAAGGGTAACGGAAATTGGTTTGTTGTGTTGCATGTTTCAATTTATTACAGTATTGTTCGATACAATGTTAGAATCAATTAGATATCAAATTAGCACTTAAAATATAATAAATAAGAGAATTACTGCAATACATGATCTAAAATGAAGCTTACAAATTATGTAACATTAGTGTTTTTTTAATGTTCTTTTTCAGTTATCACACATTTGTCACACCAGTGTGACTACGAGTAATTTTTTTTCCTCGTCGTCACACCAAGGGTTTTACTACAGTCTGTTGGTAATTGATATTATAAGTGATGTTAAACTGTCCTTGTCACATTAGAAACTTTAAATCTTAGTGCATGCATTAGCATTATATATTATAAATGTACCTAGATTTTAGATAATTGTTTTTTTTTCTCCAAATAAAAAAAAATAGCTTTACTATCTTACATGTCAGAAGTGCAATTATCATTGTACGCGCCAAACCTAAAACAGAAAACATTGTACCTATGCAGTTATGAGGTTAAAAAAATAAGCGATTTTGAAATGCAAATATTTTTATTGCGGACTAGCTGACCCGGCAGACTTAGTACTGCCTCAATCGATAAATAAAAGACCTAATTTTTTGTATAAAATAAACTTAAAAGTATTATTAACCGTATTTTAAAGAAGTTTATTTTTTACCTCCTGAGAAAGTTAGAAAGATATAAAAATTCTAATTAGTTTTTCATTTTAAACTATTATTTTTATTTGAACGACGGGGGACACATCATATGAAAATCAAAATTGATGTTTTTATTTAATTCAGAGTATTTTTTATATTTTTCCAACCTTTTTAACCTTCTCTGTACTTCCACAAATAATTCAAGGCCAAAATTAGCCAAATCGGTCCAGCCGTTCTTGAGTTTTAGCGAGACTAACGAACAGCAATTAATTTATATATATAGATAGATATTTGATTACAGTTGCAGACACAATATTAAGAGCCACCTCATTTCTTATAGTTTCTAAATACAATGATTTTTTGCAGCTATGTGTAGATGTAACCTTTACTGTCCTTCAAGGGCCGTGGCTTAGATAATTTATACGTTTAGATAGAGCCTCTTGCTACTAGACAACCGATGAAAACAATGTAGGTTTATTCCTTTAGTGTGCGTGACAAGCTACGTCTTACACTTGCGATTTGTATGTCACTTTGTGTTAGTGTGCGTGCATTGCTCAAAATAGAGGTTAACAGTCAATTTTATCTTATCTTGCTGTATCTCCATTCAAGATGTTTAATTCTCTTTGCTTCAAATCAAATGAGGAGATTCGCAGGAGAACCAAAGTCACCAACATAGCCCTAAATTTTTGCGAAGTTTAAGCTGCAGTGGGCCATATAGTTCGACGGACAGATTTGTTATAAAGTAATGTAATTTATATAATAACAGGCCATGTGAACAAATTCTTGACGAAAAACTTATCGAATATCATCGGGCAACCACCTCATTCAACATATAATATGGCTTCAGCCGACATCTTTCTTTTTCCGAAACTCAAATTACCACTTCGAGGCACACGTTTTTATTCGGTAGAAGCGTTTTTGATTATTGGCTTATTGGTTGGAGTAAGTGAATGTTCTGAAGAGGGAAGCGTTAAAATAAATTTGAATGAATAACTAACATTTTGTTTTATTGATCTTTTCCCGGTAGGTACTATCATGACTGATGTATATAATTGAATGAAAACGATAATATGCCAACTATATTTTTTACAATATTAAGTTTATGATTTCTAATAGTATTTAAAATTAATCAGCATTATAGAACCACGGTGATTTGTGTAATTTTATTAATTATCTAATATACCAAATTCTCGTGTCCCGGTGTTTGTTGCCAAACTCCTCCGAAACGGCTGAACCGATTTGTATGAAATTTTGTGTGCATATCGGGCAGGTCTGAGAATCGGCCAACATCTATTTTTGATACCCCTAAATGATAAGGGTACACTTAAATATATATTTTTAAATTTTTTGAGATTTTTTTTTATTCTTATTCAGGATTGAAAAATAATTTCAAATTTTCGCCCTTCTACGATCTACAACTAATTTTGTATAGCGATTTTTATATTATTCCGTTCCATCTACAAATCCGCTATAGACTTGCAAGATGGCATCGCATACAATTATTGTAGTACGATATATTTGGTAGGTCTGAGAATCGGTTGCATCTATTTTTTATACCCCAAAATTTTTATATGGCAATACAACTTTTGCTGGGTCAGCTAGTAATTATATATTTGGTTATCATGGCTTCAATTATAATTGTACTAATTACTATGGAAAATTTTGATTCGTTCCGACATTACAGACTCGAGCTGACTTTACCCGAAGGAACGTTACATAGCCGAGCGTTACAGCTCAGTGTCATTTATTACCTACAAAAAAAAATACTGAGCGCATCTTAAGAAGTTTCATTTAAAAAGATATTTATTAAACGATACTTCTTCTACAAAGGCACGGAAACATTCATTGGACTCACAATTTAAATTTAAGGACTTACCCCCTTATTCATAATAGTCTGCTAACTTAAAGCATTGCTAATTCTCACTCTGTCTTCTGATATTGACCTAAGTTAGAATGAGAAAAAACAAACTCCTTAGCGGCTGTTTAAAGTTAGCAGACCATTATGAATAAGGGGGTTAGTACTTATTTATTTCGTTTTATACAATGCTATTTTGGTATGTCTTTCCGTAAAATATACCGTAATCTTGTAAGATTGGAATAAAAGGGGACTGTTGGTTACAGGGGCGTGCATTTCATATAGGCAATTAGGCAGTGCCTACCTCTTTATAAAACTAAATAATAATAACACTAATGTTAAAGTAAATTTAGTTTAATATGGTTCCCTTATTTTATTACCAAACTTCAATTTAACACCCACTCATAAAAAATTTCCTTGCGCTAGATACTAACTGTATTATTCATAATGACTTAGCGGAGAATTAAAACATCGCTAATATACGCTTGTTAAGAAATTGTATTCATAATCGCATATTAGAGCTAAAACGCTCATAATCTATTCGATAAAGCTGACGTGACTTATAGTAGCTAGGATCCTTCTATAAACCTATTTTAAGCACTCGAACGCAAACAAACATGGCCGACATCGATAAGTTGTCTAGTATTTGACGTTAAATATTGTGTTATATACCTAGCTTCCCGCTCAAAGTTGTTGGATATCCGTAATAGATTGAAAACCGACAGACTACAAAACTATGATTTTTGAAGTTTGACTTATTTTGTGATCGACTTTTGACAACTGACAAACCATTGACATTGTAAATATGTCTGTTTCCATTGACAGTTCCTCATTAAATTAGTTAAAATCATGTTTTTTCGTACGAAATGGCAACATTGCGTACTATAGAGCCGTAGTAGTTATGGGAGATTTATTTAACGAATATGAATAAGGAATTTTATCGAACGTTCGTAAGACTTATAACACGTTTTTTTTATATATGAGTTTACCCCCTAAACGGGCAAGAGGCTCACGGGATGGGGAGAGGTGAGGCAACCGCTCATGGACATCCACAACAACAGTGTGTCAAGAAATGCGTTGCCGGCCTTTAAGGTGGGAGTATGCTTTTTTCTTGAAGGTCCCTAAGTCGTATCTGTTCGGGAAGACCGCTGCCGGTAGTTGATTCCACAAAGTGGCTGTGCGAGGCAAGAAATAGCCCTCTTCTGCAGCACAAATATTGTATTAATATCGGCAGCGTTGCCCCATAGCAATATACCATAGGACATAATACTATGGAAATAACTAAAGTCCAAAGGGAGACTTTTTAGTGGTGAACGCACAAACTTGTGTCTTCTTGGGGTTGAATTGGACTAAATTATGTCGGCCCCATTTCGAGACTTTGCAAAGCATAGTCTCGATTTCAGACACAAGTTTGTTCCGGTTCCCGTCGACGCTATTCCGGGACATGTTGGCACGGCCGGTGTAGGAAGCATGCCCTGTGCTGTCGTCTGCATAGCAGTGAATATTGCTGATTTGCAGCATATCATTGATATGCAGTTTTAACTAATATAGCTTTATACCTTCGAAAAGCGTTTTATTATGAATAAGGCAGTAAATACCTACGGTAAGTAATCTTTGGACATTCCAAAGCTCAACTACGACTAGTTAGATCCACAGTACCTTCCTAGAAAACTAATGCACGCCCCTGGTTGGTTATGTCACCAGCTCACTACACATGTCTAGAGAAATGCTTCTTACATCAGGACAGGATTTACTGTTACAACTACTTACGTAACGTAGGGACTGGTCTAATAAGGAAGTGTATTGCGAATAGTTGTAGTAATATTATATCAATTCAAGTTTTGTGTGCAATTATATTTAACTGGCTGTGTTTGTAAGTCACCACTATTTCACACGTATTATGTTTTATTGATCCACTTGGGTTCTCGAATGTTCAAGTCAAGTATTTACGGGCTAGGCGGCTTATCTTGCAATCCCAAATACGATGATGATGAATATGATGTCACCAATAACCGCGGAGACTCTACAGTAACTCCAGGGTCTTAGCCTAGCATGTAGGTTGTGGCTACCCACACACCTGCATTCTACGCGTAATGTAAGCGGGCCATGTCTTCTGCCACCATTACACAAACGGCTTTATAGTCACGACCCTGATTTTTTTTTTGGAGAGGAGGAATATACATTTACGTATCGAAGACACCAAAACGGGGCCCATATGTCAGACTCGGGTGTCCCCCTACCGACTAAAAACCTCCTCTATGTAACTAATTCTAGTAGGCTTCATAAGATACATAATAGCTTTAAGGGTAAATGTATACACTTCTACAATAAAGTCCCAGCCACTGTTCAGGCATTATCTATAAATAAATTTAAATGTTTTATAAAAAAATTCGTAAATCCTATTACTCCACTGCTGAATATCTAAATGATCGGACAGCCTGGGACTAGATTGTGATTATTTTATAGCGACTGTACAATATTGTATATTTTTATTGAAAAGAGCGCAAAAAAAAGAATGCTGGGAGAGTTTCTTGCGCCGCTTCTTCTCTCTCAGAGCGCCATTTGTTTCCGAAGCGGTAGTAGTATCTAGTAGTATAAGAAATGACATCAAAAAGAATTCTAAAAGAATCAATTTTGAGAAAATAAATGCCTTTTATGCCTTTATGCTGTCAGCCCTGAAGGCTTTTACAGCGACATAGGTCGTGGGCCGTGGAGGCTGCAAAGACAACGCAACAATAGTCGCAGGGCGTCTCCTAAGGAGACTCGAACCTCGGACCGGCTGTGTGGTTGTAGGAAGGAAAAAAGATGATGATATGAATATGATATGATGAATATGAAAGATGAATGTATGAGAAGAACACACTCGCCGGTGAGTGCAGTGTAGTATTGTGTAGTGTATGTGTGTATGTATGTATGTTTCTTTGTATATATGTAAGTAGTATTTGTTTGTGGAGTGTGTTTGTAGTTGTGTATGTGATGTATGTTAGTCCGTCAGTCAGTCCGTGTGGGAGTGTGAGTGGAGTGAAACGATTACAGGACGAGCACTAACTAGACCCTGATGAAGAACCTCGACACTACTCGACCTGACGAATGGTCCGAAACTAGTTGGTACCCACACCGATAAATCGTGAGTAAAGCTGTATTCATAAATAACTTAGCTATGTAGTATGATAAAGTTTCTCAAATGTAAGATTAGCGTACTGTCAGAATAGATTATCAGATAAACGTTTAGTTAACCTGTACCTTAGTTATATAAACGAGTTCTATTATGCGAATAAAATGCAAACCCCACGATGCAATTACATAGGGTATGTTCCGATATGCACTGCGATCACTGTACAGTGTGACGTCAATTTAGTATACTGTGAAGCCGTTCCTTTATAGCCAGTTATATTGGTTACTATTTAAAACGGAACGCAATCCCGTATACTGTCAGCCGCATTTTTTGACGCAGCATTCAAATGAGTGTATTAAAGTTTTATAGTTCATTAAAAAAACTATTGTTGGAGTACTGTCTAATTAAAAAATATTTGGGATTAAACTGTAGATATTGTTTATAAAACGTTAGGCACTCGAGTGGTCTCATCACGTGATCAAAGCACTGCGAGTATCTTATCTCGAAAACGCCAGTGCTCACAGACGAATATGGCGGCGATTTATGACGTCATATATTTCCCTAGGGTACTGCGGCAGTGTACTGCCAGTCCATAACGGAACGAATTTTTCTACAGTGATAGCACTGTACAGTGCTCGCAGTGCATATCGGAACATACCCTTAATAATATGATGTCACGAAAGGTGACTTTTCAATGCAACTGTGAAACAGTAAAAACAATTTAATTTAATGATTTAATAATTTATATTTTATAATTCGACTGCTGAAGATAGCAAGCGTCGCAAATATGTCTGTCTCAGTGAGTCATACATCTTTGTGCCGTATGGTGATGAGACACTTGGCCCGTGAGGCCCAGAGGTGCGGAGAATGTACAAAATACTATCTTCGCGCCTCAATAAGGCTACTGGAAACCCAAGCGCTGTCAGATATTTCGATCAATGGATCAGCCTAGCTATCCAACGCGTAAATGCTGCCAATGTTCTTGGTACGCTTCCACGTAATGATAGTTTTAATTTTATATAGTCGTAGTATTGTACATTTAGTTATAAGATTTGTTTTGTTTGAATAGAAATTACATTTAATGAATTGATGTTGATGTAAAATTGTTTACATTGGATTTTCATGACAAATTCTACAAAAAGGTTGTACTCAATGTTATGTTTAGAAACGGTTTGGAACCACTCTTCAGAGTACGTGGACTAGGTTTCAAGAAACCGGTTCTTTGAAAAGAAGACCGCGCAGATCAGGAAGAAAACGATGTACTTACTAAGCCCAGGGACGAACTTAATATTGTGAGCCAAGCTTTTCGAATTCGGAAGTCTACTAAAAACAATTACATCAAAAGAAATCTTGAAGATATTAGAAATATGAGTTAACGTATGGATAATATAATATCATTGCTAAAATAGCGCATAATTGCAACTATTTCTTAACGGTTTATATAAAGCTTTTATTTTCACAAAAAAATATTATATATATGTCTACAGAGTATGAGAAGTAAATTATTTTTTTCTTTACATTTCTATCTTTAATAGATATTGCGGAAAAAAATGACCAATACCCCTAACTTTTACAGTTGGAGCCATGTTAATCATTCAATCTACTTAGATAAAAGTTGTATGAAAAAATTTTTTTCCTGAATACCAATACTGTTTCACATGACATAGTTTTGTTGTTTTTGTAAAGAATTACAGTATTTATTATTAATATTTATAGTAGATTGTAATTAATTAAGAATGAATTAAAACTAATTATGAATTAAAACAATGGCGATCTTGTGCGAGAGAGGTCACCTAGCTCCGTTCGATTCCTCAAGACTGTTGGTTCGCCAGACCAGTCTAGGTATTTTTGGGTATTCTTAGCAATAAATAAAAAAGAATTATAATATTCGATTTGATTTGAATTCAAAATAAGATTTATGCCGAAAAAATATTTTTATAATATTTTCAATGATATTTCTATCCTTATTAATTAGAATTCCACCAGTTTATTATAAATAAAAAAAATCTTAATGAACTTTAATCGTTATATAACGAACTGTAAATGTTTAAAGTATTTTTTTAAACATATAAGAATGTTGTCTATCAACAAAACAGCACAAAACTATTGAAATGCAAAATCCTTTTTTATGTAAAATAATCAAATATCTATCACGTTGTCAAATGCAATTTTTAAATCGTTTTGCAATCACTACCCACACAACAACTACAAATTTCATAAACATATCCAATAGTTGCATCTTGCATTACAATCCGCTGCCGTTACGACTGGATGCAGTTGCACAAAGCGGATACGGCTGCAATTACAATATCTTCCATGTAACTACATAATACATAGCATTACAACCCTGTCATCTGTCTACGATCTACAATTATCCATCTGTGGTATATTACTCGGTGACTAACTATTGTAAGAGTCGCGGAAACTTCCAGAGATATTTGTTAGCAGCCTAGCAAAACTCTCTAAGAATAAGTGATTCACTCGATTGTATGAAACGTGCAGTCATTGATAGATTGACAGTATTCTCTTATTTTAGAAGCTACAGGGGGGGGGGGGGGGGGACGACACATTACCACTTTGGAAACTCTTTTTTTTTATGGAATAGGAGGACAAACGAGCGTACGGTGATCACCCACTTAATACCAGGTGACCTATGACACGCCCACATTCTCTTGCAACACCAGAGGAATCACAAGAGCGTTGCCGGCCTTTAAGGAAGGTGTACGCGCTTTTTTTGAAGGTACCCATGTCGTATCGTCCCGGAAACACCGCACAAGGAAGCTCATTCCATAGCTTTGTAGTACGAGGGAGAAAGCTCCTTGAAAACCGCACTGTGGAGGACCGCCACACATCCAGATGGTGGGGATGAAATCCTAACTTGTGGCGTGTCGTGCGAAGGTGGAATTCGGCGGCAGGAATCAGGTTAAACAGCTCTTCGGAACACTCCCCGTGATAAATGCGGTAGAAGACACACAATGAAGCGACGTCTCTACGCAACGCCAAGAGATCCAGCCGTTCACAGAGCACTGAGTCCCCGACAATTCGAGCTGCTAATGGATCGAGCAGATACTGGGGTGCGCCAGACCAGAGATGACAGCAATACTCCATGTGTGACCTGCGCTTTGTAGCGCTAGCATGTGGGCCGACTTGAAGTATTGCCGTGCTCTATTGATGACGCCCAGCTTCTTCGAAGCCAATTTGGCTTTGCCCTCCAGGTGGCCACGGAATTGGCAATCGCTCGAGATTTCGAGACCCAGTATTCCGATACTAGGCGCGGCTTTAAGAGAAGTGTTCTCGAAGAGATTTTTGAAAACCTTATCACTACAGGGGACACGTATTTGTTTGAGGAAAAATATTTTGAGTTTCAGTTCTAAGTATAGAGAACCCTCAAAATTTTTTTTTTCTATTTTGTGTGAAAATCTTAATGTGGTTCACAGAATACATCTACTTACCAAGTTTCAAACGTATAGTTCTTATGGTTTCGGATAAAAGGGGCTGTGATCTAAGGACGGACAGACAGACAGACATGACGAATCTGTAAGGGTTACGTTTTTTGCCATTTGGCTACGGAACCCTAAGAATGGAGATAGGCGAAATCGACTACGTTTTATGAAGGTGTTCGCTTTCGTCTTCAAACGCCTTAATGTAACTACTTATGTCAAATCACTGCACGTTTCATACTAAACTAAATTTCAAGTTTTACTTAGGCAGTACCGCCTCTTATTACGTAGTATTTACATCCTCTTTATTTATATATACAATAGGTAATATTAGTAAGTCATCTCATTTTCTAAATTAAATTCTTGAGGACACTTATTGATGTCAATTAAATTTCCACCACCGTTTCGGCAGGTAATAGCGCTCTATGATACAACGAACAGCCAAAAGATATCCCAGTATTTAAATATTTAGCTCTTTTAATAATATTTACCATTAACATTAGTTAAACGTACATATTATGAATTCAAAAACCGAAAACACATTGGTTCGTGGCGGATGAGGATCGAACCAGGGGCTCCGTGGTTAGAGTGAACGGTTCAATCCATTGCGACACCGACGCTTTTTAATAGATTAGAGTAATAGACTAACTGACAAATTATTGAGAATTACTGAGAATATTGACAAATAGAAAATAATTAATTTACTTTTTAGTTACCTTGTTTCAAATATAATCTTAATATATATAAATTACGTGACACGTTGTTTGTCCGCGATGGACTCCTTAACTAATGAACGGATTTTAATGGGGATTACTTCATGGAGTGCAGTTTGGTCCAACTTGAGAGATAGGATAGTTTTTATTTCGATTTGGGATCCATAATTATTTTTATTTTCAATATTTGTTTTGTATGGACATATTTTCTATGAGAGAATTTAGTGGCGCACGGTTTGACAGTTCCGCTGTGAAACAATTTCATTATAACAACAGGGAGCACTTTTTACGAAACAATTATTGATGTTTTGAAATATTATTTGCAAATTCCTATATAACTGTATTATTTTTATTATCTACAGAACAACGTCTGTCGGGTCAGCTAGTTAAAATATATATTATTGTAAGTCAGTTGAGAAGTATTTCGGTGTATGAATAAATATGATTGCCACAAATTCCACGACTTACTTAAATTTGGTTGTTATTTTACAAACTTTGTATTGGAATTTCATTTTTTTTCCTTTATTTTCTTTGATTCGGAGATCTATCTTAAATAATATTATAAATTCCCTATAGTTATAGTAATCTGTCCTGTGAATAAATCCCCAGTTTGAAACTTAGATATAACCAATGTACCTACCGAATTTTGAAATAGTAATTAATATATCCTAGGGTAATTCGTAATCTGATGAATATGAGAATTGGCTAATAAGTGAATAAATCTGGCGTTACTTATTGTGTTGTGATAATATCTAATGAAATATGTTTCCTACTAAAAACTTAATATTTCCTATAACATTGCATGCCATCCATACTAATATTATAAATGCGAATGTGAGTTAGTTTGTTACGCTTCCACGCCTAAGCCACTGAACCGTTTTTGATTTAATTTAGTACAGAGATAGACAAGAGCTTGGGAAAGGACACAGGCGAACTTTTATCGAGATTAAAAGGCTTCGCAGGGTTAAAATAGGGGTGGAAGTTTGTAAGAAAGTTCGTCAGTAAGATAACATCATAAAACTTTGTATTTAGGCACTTGATACGAAATAAACAAATATTTGTTCAAGCGTTTTCAAAATTTTGACCTGTGTGGGGATGAGAAAGGGGATGAGAGTTCTGTAGTTAGTAGCTTTTAAAATTGTATTAACCACAGTAGTATGTATGTGTATAATTTGCAAAGTGAGTATATTAAAAAATAAACAATGATGCCCAAAGTAACTAACTAACTAAATGTGCATTAGCACACGAACGCGGGTAAAAGCTAGTATTCTGTTAAACATCAGTATGCTACACATTTTTCTTAAAATATTTATTTTAAGCAATACAAGCCTACGAGTTATTTGTCTATTGTTTCGTGAATATTGACTTGACCTCTCCGGCGAATATTATGTTATGTTTGTTCTAAGCAATAACCAGCACTACGCAGATTGGTTTATGTAGATATTATTTACTTTTATTACCAAAATATATTCTCTATTGACAGACGGCTGTGTGTAATATGTATTGGGATTTAGGTCGCCAATCTTATGTTTAACTTCGCTAACAACGTCCGGAGTCACTGGCAAGAGGGCTGTTGTTTTATTTATATATTAGAGGAGGGGAACGGGAAAGAGGCTCACGGGGTGGGAGTGGTGAGGCAACCGCCTATGGACATCCGCAAAAACAGGTGTCAGGAGATGCGTTGCCGGCCTTGCGATATGAGTTCACGGCTGTCAGCCCGCCATCTATGTAACAAAGCCAATATTTTCAAAATTCTTGGGTGGAAAACAGTTTATATGCTTACAATCCTCGTTATTCACTACTTATCTGAATAAATGAACCTATACAAAAAAGTACAAGCTATAAGAATAACTTTTCTGAGAAAAGTACCAAAAAAATGCGTCACGCCATACCAAAAAACTTGTTTAACTTCAAAGAAAAGTGCTAGTTCAAAAAGGCTCGGCAGTGTAACAGGATTAAGTAGTGTTCATAGCTCGAATTGCTATACTATCACCACAAAACTTGTCTAAAAACACCATGTTTACGTGTTTTCTGCTTACTCTTCCCCTTAAGGTTGCAGTATGCATTTTTCTTGAAGGTCTCTAAGTTGCCCTGCTGCTGCTATTTTTAAATAAGTTATACAGAAAAGAAATTAACATATTAACTGTTGCCTTTCAATTCGCTCTGCGCTTCCCTGGACCATAAAAATAATAGGGCAGTCTCAGGCCCAAAGGTGTCGTAAGAGGTGACTAAGGTCATTTACGAGTGAGAGGCTTCTAGTGTGAAGCAGTAATGTATAAGCATTACTGTGTTTCAGTTTGAAGTGCGCCGTAGCTAGTGAAATTACTGGGCAAAAGAGACTTAACATCTTATATTATGTTTTATCTTATCTTAAGGTAACGAGCACAATTCTAGTGCCGCTAAGAATTTTTGGGTCTTTCAAGAATCCTGGCACTGCATTGTAGTGGGCCGGGCGTATCAATTAACATCAGCTGAACGTCCTGCTCGTCGCGTCCCTTATTGTCATAGAAAAATGTATCCTCACTATTGTAATGTAGAACTGTTGACTATCACCACGGTTTTCTGTTTTAGAATTCATATTATGTAAGTACTTACATTGTACAAGTTCATTCAACGATTTCTCTGGTGTTAATGTCTCCTGGAGAACTGCTGGTCCGTGTGTAAACGATTTCTAATGCTTTGATCACAAATGCGTGTATCGGTCGCCTGCCGCAAACGGTTTTGTAAGGAGCGGGCTGTGATGCAGCGTTCTCTGCGCGCAGTCAAGCACACGTAGCGGTTCTCCTATACGGTAGTTGCTCGAACTGTGCCAGATCCCCGTCTCCTGGTCTCCCAGTCTCTTGAAAACGATTCCAAGCATTCTGGACCGCTTGCCGGGGAAAACCAAGCTGCAACGCAACCATCGTTAAAAATCGTCTTTAAATTGGGTAGAGATAAGGTACCAATAAATTATCAAAAACTACCCACTTTAAGTAAATCGAATACTCAAAAAATGTTTATAAATAAATAAGGTACCACCACGATAAATAATCAGCTACTTAAGATTGCATAAGAAATAAATTATCGCTAACGAGGTCAAAAAAAATGGCCCTTATTTTGTTTTGACTAGTATATACATATAAAAGATTTTCATATACATATATTTAGTCATCACGTTGGGGCAGTAAGGTCCTCGAATGGTGATCATGGGGAGACCTTTGTCCAGCCGTGGACGTTTTCCGGCTGAAATGATGAAGATGATTGACTCATCACAATAACTCTGGAACCATAACGTCGTAGAGACTTGAGATTTGGTAAGAATATTCCTATAACCGAGTTGAGGTCAGGTAAGAACCGATTTTACGAAATTCCATTTGCAAAAGTTTTTTTTATTATGAATAGAACAATGTCTGCCGGGTTAGCCAGCTTATAATATGTACATCGTTGTGACTATTTAAAGGCAGGGTAGTTGTTATACCATTATTATTAGTTCTTATCCAATTCAAAATAAAATTATTTTAGTTTGAGTATAATAATAGATTATTGAACAGTGTGGTTTACCTACTAATCCGAAACCTTAGCAATAGTGACGATATTAACCTCAGGACGACATTGACCCCACTACAACCTTGACTGTCACCCTGCTAACGGCTTGTTAAATGTTTATTCCTATGTATTGTTTATTTAATTACATTTATAATTTATTTTAGTAATTGTTAGTTGCGTTACTAATATAAGTTTGTGGTTATACCACTGACTACAAGTCTAGTTCGGCCCGACGTTGCAGCGAATTGTTGTGACGGTAACAAAAATGGCGTGTCGTAGGGGCGAATGCGGAAAACGCAAATAGAAGTTTGGCGAGGAGTATACTAAACTAATTAATTACCCAACCACGCTTCACTCACATAATATAAAAATTCTTAAATGTACAAGTAGATAGGTACCTACTACCTACTATTCTAATAACGAATATCCAAGTATTATAAATCAATAGATACTCACATAAATAATTTTAATACTTCAATGATCAGAGAGTTATACAGCTACGTCTCTAAGCAATGCTAAGCGATAGATCCATTGATAACAGACAAAGAGTCTCAGTCCCGACTCCCGAACATTTTAGCAGCTCTGCGTCATCAGTAACAAATTAAATTTCGTAATGTTTGCCAACCCCTCTGGTGGACTTTGTGAATTGGGTAAAAAAATAATTTTGCGGATTATAATTCTAATCAAACTAATAAGATTTACTGTATATAAATTTTTATGTCGTCGGGCAGATTTTATGTTATTGATTACTGTTTATCTAATATGTCGCATTTCCTAAAATTACTCTGCGGTTTATAGTCCCATATAATATTAAACATTAATTAGAGTGCAAGAAGCAAAGCAGTTTTGCGTGTCGGGCGATATTTAGAATTACTTAAATTGGGTAGTTTTAGTTTAGGATTGTCATCAGTAGGTACTTAGTTTAGCTTAGGCAAGAGACCATTGTACCTTTCTAACTTTAGCTCGCTTTGTAATTCTCTATTATCAGATTGGTCATAATCTGATTTATTTCATGACAAACATTTAGGCCAATTATTGTTTTAACAATGACCAGAGACGGACTGTGGTTTTGTGGAGCCCTGGGCTAATATTACTCAGGGGCTGTGTAATTAAATAAAGTAACGGTTGTTATGTCAAAAAAAAATACCATAATGTGTACCTACTGAGCAGGTACCGGCAGGCAGGTAGCCGAATATATTGATGTTGTTGGTTTTAAAATAATTATAAATCATAATGTCAATTACAATAATTATTATGTTAATACACATAGGTAGCTATGTACTTACTTACGTGTAAGTACATAATTACTATATTAATTACTGAACCCTATCACGCATTTGATGGGGTCGTCTTTTTATTGAATAGATTTACGTTTTCTGGATAACTTCAATGTTTTTCTTGGTTTCTGTCCAGTCTTATTTCCCATTATTATTATTTTTATACCAAAACAGAATCAATATAACACTGGCTGATACAGTTAGGTGAGAGATAATTATATCACACGAGTGAAGTACGGCAAGCACTGTTTAAATGATGTCTGGACTCTGGCAACTGGTTGATTTGCAAGGCATAAAAAATGTAACGCCTGATCATATTTTGCGAGCAAATACTTCTTTACTTTCCTTTTTTCATCTTCCAGTTATGTGCTTACAATGATACTTGTTATTGATTACTAATGCCAATAAATATAACCACACAATAAAAGTACAAGCTATAAGAATAACTCTTTTAAGTTTCGTACTAAACAAATGCGTCATACAAAAAAACAACGTGTTTAACAATAAATAAAACTGGTCGTTAAAAATAGGTTTTAACTATTACCAAAGGCAAGCATTGGTAATCTGTAAATAAAACTTAAGAGTAAGTGTAACAGGATGAAGTAGTATTCATAGCTCCAAATGCTATATTTTCACTATAAAAGTTGTCTTACGGTCGTTCCCAATATATGTACTATCTACAGATAGAGATAAATTACTACCTTCTACTGTCAGTAATCTGAAGCTGTCCCAATATACCCGATAAGTCACTCTTATCGCCTTATATTGGGACGCGTGAATTGCAATTTTCATAAAATCCGCTATCGCTGGTAAGCTATACGTCCTTCATTTTACAGACAGCGTGTACGGATACGATGAGTAACCGTCGATAAGTTTATTGGGATAGAATAGTCAACGATAGTTACGGTTTATCTCAAGAAGGCCACAACCGGAGATAGACTGATTATTGGGAACGGACGTTAAAAGACAATGGTTGCGTGTTTTCTCCCTATTCTTGGCCTTACGGCCGTTCCCAATATTCAGTCAATCTCTAACTTGAGATAAAAATCGTAACTATCGTTGACTTTTCTGTCCCAATAAACTTATCGACGGTAACTCACCTTATCCGTGCACGCTGTCTGTCAATGGGACGACGTATAGCTTAGCAGCGATATAAAGTTTGTATGGAAATTGCAATTCACGCGTCCCAATATAAGGCGATAAGAATGACTTATTGGGTATATTGGGACAGCATCAGATTATTGACAGCTAATTACTGACAGTAGAAGGTAGTAATTTATCTCTATCTGTAGATAGTATATTGGGAACGGCCGTTAATGTGTCAATGTCTGCGTTAGGTAGTGGTTATTCATAGTACCACACAGTAGGGATGAATACTTATGTATGTATGTTATAATACTTAGGAGCAAATGCCAAGCGCAGCTAACTTTTTACGACTTCTCAATCATAATGGGTTATTATAGTAACAATACCAGTGGTAGGCTTCTTTGCACAGGAAGCCGGCTAGATCATGAGTACCACAACGGCGCCTATTTCTGACGTGAAGCAGTAATTACTACATTACTAATTACAGCATTACTGTGTTTCGGTCTGAAGGGCGGCGTAGCTAGTGAAATGACTGGGCAATTGAGGCTTAACATCTTATGTCTCAAGGTGACGAGCGCAATTGTAGTGCCGCTCAGAATTTTTGGGTTTTTTGAGAATCCTGAGCGGTACTGCATTGTAATGGGCATGGCGGATCAATTACCATCAGCTGAACGTCCTGCTAGTCTCGTCCCTTATTATCATGAAAAAAAAAGATTCGCTTACCTTTTCTATCTTGCTGTATCTCCGTTAGTATGTATGACACACTTACGGCAGTTAGTCTTGACAATCTCATGATTCTTATGAGACTAGACTTCATCTCGGGCTTAAATTCGTTTTTAAAAACAAACCGTAATATTTACTATGAAGCATAATGACATTTTCCGCGCGAATACACTTTTGCTATTATAATATGGCAGGAGCTATAGGTGCGTTGAATTCAGAATTCACGATCGAATTTAGGAAAAATTAGTATTACCTATGACAGTAAATAGTAAAGAACTAGTTATAATCTTACGGCATTACAAATAAAATTGGCATAAAGTTATAACTAAGCATAAACCAATAATACGTAAAATGTTTATAAAGAGACATTTTGCTTACGTCAGCCAGTCTTGAACAATGTGTGACGTTGACATGCCACATATTCTGTTAAACAATGCTTATTATTGAAACTAAAATGCCGGGTTGTGTGGTAAAACTTTGTAAAAATAATACTCCAAAAATAAGAAAGACATTGGCATCACATATCATCAGTATTTTGTATAAAATTTGAAAGATGTCATTGAGTGTCAAGACGCCACACACACAAGCATCTAATAGTTGCTGTAATAAAAAAGCTATTGTTCTTAAGTATGTGCTATCTCTAATTGGAGGGCAGCGGAGACCAATCCTTTATCAAATTCTAAGTTGAGAACATCACAATTTTGTAAAATCAAGAAAGAATCATTTATTTAATTATCAATTCAATGCCTCATAATTTTAGATAACTTAATTATAAGTGTACATACATTTAATCATTCACTACATAACATTTCGTTGAGGAAAAGTTAAATAATATCAAAATAATGAATACAATTTGCATGCATGATTTTTTCCAAACAATTTCAAAGAATTATCATTTAATTCCTTTCACTGAACAGAATTACATACAACCACAACTGCTTGTATATTTATTGTGGTATTAAAATAATTTACAAAATAATTGCATTGCATACAAATACTCAATTATTTAAAACATAACTAATTAAATAAATATGAGATAGTCAAAAACATTATTAAGTATTAACTTCATTAAAAACCTAACCAATCAACTCTCAAAACTCATTAACCTATCAAAGGAGTTTACTACATCTTCTGAAACTATGGAATATATTCGCGAATCAACAAGTATGGCATAGGGAATCCACCCATTGTTAAGTGACTGTATTTAACCATGATTAACTGAAAGTACAAGTGGAAGCTATCACATATGCGTCTCAATTATGCTGAGGTCCGCATTATTCACTCAGTTGTACATCTTGATCATAACGAGAACAACAATTATTGTTATTACATATTAGAAAAATAGATAACAGTTGCATGCAAAATTGATGTAATTTGGTTACAGGTTCAAGGTCATTTTTAGTTATTATGTTCTCATTATCGAAAATGTAGGCTAATTGTAGAATAGTTTCTTAACTGCAATGTTAAATAGTGAAATTATTAGTTTACTGTTTGAGATAAAGATAACAATTATTGCAAAGCTATTAGTGCTAAATATAGGAATTTGTTACAGCATTCTCTAGTGTTAGATGGCGAAACATATTGCTGAGTGCTTGAGTGGATTGTAAGATGGAAAAAATATGTTGATTGCCATATACAATACTTATTATTTATATAATAAGACAACAAATTCTGAATGAATGTTGCATAGGTATGTATAAAAAAAATTAGACAGTTTTACAAAATTTTGAACAATAATTCATATATATACACATACTTTTATAGCACAGAAGGGCAGATACACTTGCTGTTGGTTTGTGATTAACACTTCTCTTAGGCGAATCACACACTAAACAGATATGATAATATACAACATGCTAAACAATATATTATGTTTTTAAAGTGATAACCCTCACTTCTAGGATTAATACACAAATCTACCTACACAACTTGAGAGTTGAACAAAGCAAACAGAATTTTATAACGAGGCGGTACTCGAACGGTTAGCTCAGTCGGTTAGAGCACCGGCATGGAACGCCATAGGTTGTGGGTTCGAATCCCACATCGTTCATAAAATTTTGTTTTTCAAATGTTATTTGTGTATTAATCCTAGAGGTGAGGGTTATCACTTTAAAAACATAACATATTATTTAGATTTACAAGAGCGACATCTCAAGTAAATTTTCCTAATATGGAAATATTGGGGTTGAGCAGGTTGTCAACTGTAAAGTAGATCCTGTAGATGAAGCCACAACCTGAGAGTTGAACAAAGCAAACAGAATTTTATAACGAGGCGGTACTCGAATGGTTAGCTCAGTATATTAGAGCACCGGCACGGAACCCCAGAGGTAGTGGGTTCGAATCCCACATCATTCATAAAATTTTGTTTTTCAAATTTTATTTGTGTACAACATGATACATACACTTGAAATCCTTTCGACTGAATAGCCTTGCTTTTAGTAAGGATTGTTTTGTACAGAGTTTTACAATAAGTTGGGGTTTTACCGAAGTCTCACTGTACAACCTGCCCCTACACATATCCTGTATTTACATGCAGGTAAAAGTTGTTATCTGCAGATATATTTGTATATGCAGATAATAATCTCACCATCTTTCTATATATTATGTCGGTGCCCACAGATACTTTACCATAAAATATAAATTATCTGCACTGTGTGTTAATTCAAACAAGTAATATAGAGTAATATTGAAAGATTTATGCACAGATACAGATATCCTACTGTTTCTGCATAGTGTGTGATTCGCTTTACACAGAAACTATTATCTTAAATGTAGTATATAAAAAGCTGTAGGGGCAATTATAGTTCATGTCTTTAACAAACATATTTATTACGATTCCTGTTCTTCTTGGTTGTCTTCTTGATTACTGTCAGAGTTTTCTTCACTCTCCTCATCACTGGATGTTTCACTGGAGTCATCAGGGTTAGCCTTAGTAGATTTTCGAGCCATCAGTTCCTTATACTCTCTAACAGTTATTTTTCTTGGTATAATCTCCCTCAAGAAGTCTAGTGTGTCATCTTCTTGTACCACATCTGCTATGTGTTTGTAATCTAGACTATTGTGGCTGTTAATAAATGATCTTCTTGCTAAATCCATTACAAACAGCTCCTGCAAACAGACAATTTATGTGAAATCATGAAATGTGTGACCATAACAAAAGAAACCCATGGAATACAATTTGATTTTGAGTTAGTAATACCATTTACCATGATTCAATACATTTTACTATCATTAATAATCTTAATTTCTTACTTCAAATACTTCATCTTCGATAAATAACTTAATATTTCTCTGTTGAACAGAACAACTAAGAGTAGGTACTATATTGTCAATAGTTAATAAAATGTGTAACCTTTTTACATTGTAGTAATTCAAAGCCTATAATTGTAAAATGTTTTGTCTTCCTATGCTCAGAGACATTGATTTCAACAAAGTTTAAATAATTGACACATAAGTTTATTATACTATTATTGAAGCAAAACTTTGATAAAATTAGGGGGTTTCTTTTAAGACCCTTGAGCTTGAAAATTGACTTGTATCGAATGGAATCACATATTATAGTTTTACAGTTGAAACAGTTAATATGAGAAGACTTAGTGTTGGAAGAATATTGAAGAATAACTATTTTAAACAATTTTCAAATAAGTTATAAAACCCAGAAGTGTGAACTACACTACCTACATTCATTTTCTACTAAAGTACCTGTATACTACTAAACACGCAAGTACATATTTTAGTTTGAAAGAGAAATTACTTTATTACTTACTGTACATTTAGTTACTAAATATAGAGGCTCCGGACCAACTGCGTCAACTTCCGGAGAACTTTTCATTATTGTTTTAACCCTAGAGAGCGGTAAATGTAAATCTTTTTCAGGTTTATTCGACATGTTTTGTTTTTTTTTTTTTTGAAAATGACGATTACACGTGATTGCAACTTATTTACAAATTACAACTTGTAAATTAAAAAAGTTAATTTAGCAATAATTCCAAATTGAATGCACCAAAGCATAACACAATAATTTATTATTATTTTATTTACTTAGAGCAAAACTGAAATCAAATGTGTTATACAATAAAAATTAAGTAACAACAACACAATCTACATCTACAATTTTTTTTGTTTATTGTCAAAATTACGCGGTTTGACATTTGATGATTTGATTGGTTAACCACAGACTTGTTATGTTCTTGAAGTAAAACTTAGATTACATGAAGGATTAGGCCGTATAGATGGTCTATAGACTGTTGCCGGGTGAAAAAAAACTTAGAATGTCTGTAAACTGGACCAATGTAGATTATTGTCTAGAGGAATCACAAAATATATTATTGTCAAAATCGTTTGTGTTAATAATAATTAATACAAGTCATTCGATGTGAATTCTAAAAGGGTATTTCACTAGATGACCTATCACCTGAACTCACATGAATATATTCATAGATAACGCCCATATCTGGCTCAGGTGTCCGCGTAAGAGGACTCCACCTACCAACTTAATTTACTGACTTTATAGTACCTACCTAAATTCCGTTGCCCTGTTGTAATGTCTTTGGAGATATCTACATCCAGATATTATGTACATACCTATAGTAAAATATGTTTTTACCAGTGCTTATTAGTACGATAGCTTTCAAATTACCTTTTATAAATATAACAGCAGTGAAATGAGGACTAGCTAAAATATGGTTGAAAGTAAACTGTAAAACGAAATTCATTCATAAGCCTATGGATCATCATTGATGATCAAAATAAAAAAAAGCTTTTTGTTATTGTTAATTTAATACCTGAGGGCGTGTGCAAGT
Source organism: Leptidea sinapis (assembly GCF_905404315.1). Lineage (NCBI taxonomy): Eukaryota > Metazoa > Arthropoda > Insecta > Lepidoptera > Pieridae > Leptidea > Leptidea sinapis. The sequence continues at coordinate 13,288,571 of NC_066280.1, read as the reverse complement.
CTAGCTGGCATCGTAGTTCTTTTCAACCTACTACTTACCTATTTAAGTATTTCCTACTTTTCAAAGGAAAAAAGTTGTAGGTATGTTGAATATGTCGTGGTCTTTCAACACATACATTACTATCTTCAACTAATGTAGGTTTGACAACGTCAGAGTATTGATTGAAAATTGCGTTTACGTACCTATTTATTTTATAGAAAAAACTAAGTTATTTTTATGAGATGACCTTATCTTGGTAGGTACTGATGGCAACCCTAACATCGTCAGAGGAGGTAAAACTTCTAGGTGAACAAAATGTATGTTGGTAGCGCTGTGCGATCTGAATTACACCTTAATTATTTATCTTCAATTGATTTTGCGGAGTGAGGCTTCTGTACTTGTACTATTATATATTCTTTGGTATTGCTTTACGTATTGTGCGTGTATTCCACCAGAATAGCACCACCCCATCTCCTCCCGTGGGTGTCGTAAGAAGCGACTAAGGGTTTCAAAGAATGTAGGATGGGCAGCAGCATCCTTCTGAGAACCACCAACTCCACTGCGATCGCCAACCATTAGAAATTCTGCCACAGATTCCACCCTTATTGTAAGTCATTATGGAGTTCCATTGATCATCTACGACAATTACTTGACCATAACGACGTTACGATAGGTGACTCAAATATCCGGATAGCATAAAAAAGATTCGGCCAAGTATCGTTAATTTGCTCCTTAGAATGGAAGAGTTCCGTTACTTTCTCATTGATCCCATTATGAGAACCTAACTAAACTCTCTCCAAATATCTTTGAAGTATATCCTTTCCAATAAAAAAAGAATCATCGAAATTGGTTAGCACGATATTGAGTTATTCGTAAATTTGTCGCGCATATACAAATAGCAAATTTAGGACTTTTATGGTTTTCTCATGGATGTCATTGCCAGATTTGGACCAAACTGAAACGGGACCACACGGGAAAAGGCATAAAAGGCATTTATTTTCTCAAAATTGATTCCTTTAGAATTCATTTTGATGTCATTTCTTATACTACTAGATACTACTACCGCTTCGGAAACAAATGGCGCTCTGAGAGAGAAGATGCGGCGCAAGAAACTCTCCCAGCATTCTCTTTTTTTGCGCTCTTTTCAATAAAAATATACAATATTGTACAGTCATTTCTATCGCTATAAAATAATCACAATCTAGTCCCAGGCTGTCCGATAATTTAGATATTCAGCAGTGGAGTAGTAGGATTTACGACAGAGCCATTTTTTTATAAAACATTTAAATTTATTTATAGATAATGCCTGAACAGTGGCTGGGACTTTATTGTAGAAGTGTATACATTTACCCTTAAAGCTATTATGTATCTTATGAAGCCTACTAGAATTAGTTACAAGCAATCCCTTATTTCTAGTGTTATAATAATGAAAATCACTATTAAGAACAAAAAGGTGACGATTTTTGTGAACATATATTAAATTTTCATAAATTTACTGACAATGAACAGTCATAATATTTATTTCTTTAAATTTTTCTTTGAGAGACTGTCTATAACCAAGCTGATATATAGCACGAACAGCTCTCTTTTGCAGTGCAAACACTATATCAATGTCAGCAGCATGACCCCATAGTAATATACCGTACGTCATGATGCTGTGAAAATAACTAAAGTACACTAATCTAGCGGTCGCAACATTCGTGTACTCTCTAATCTTTCTAACTGCATATGTCGCAGAGCTGAGTCTATCTGCTAGATGGGTAATATGTGGACCCCACTGAAGCTTTTTATCTAACGTGATACCGATAGAAGACCGTAGTGTCCACAAGTTCCAATCTCTGGTCATTTATAAGTACGTTGGTTTGTACTTCCGCTGTGTTTGGTGTAATGAACCGTAAACACTTTGTTTTTTTACTGTTTAAGTGCAGATTATTCGTCTCAAACCAACGCACTATCTTTGAGAGTGCATTGCTTACCTCGTCATCAATATTCGCACGTCGCTTCACTTTAAAAATAAGTGAAGTATCATAAAAATAAGGGAAGCACCAGGATTCAAATAAGAAAGAGTTATGAAAATCGGTTCTCTCAGTCGAAAGTACCGAGGTAACAAACATAAAAAAATATACCGACGAACTGAGAACCTGCTCCTTTGTTGAAGTCGGTAAAAAAAACTGAGCAATTGTTTCAAGATGACCTTTACAGTTATAGATAATGAACACAAGTGGGACACTATTACATATTCTTTGGTAGTGGTTATATAGAAGTATAGTATAGCATTCAACTAGTACCTACTCAAATTATAAACCTATTTGATACTAGTTTAGATACATCCTTTTGCTTATGAATATTGAAACAAATGTCAGGCCATAAATCCAAAAAAAAAATGAAACAAATGTGTAGCAAACAATAACATAGTATGACGTCATAACCGATGGAAACAGAGGAAATTGTTTAACTGAGAAGGGAAGTTTTCAGTGGGTACCTTCAAAATTATTACTTTGTACAAAAAACCCTACTCAATTACTAGGTATACCAGGTATCAATCTACTACCAATAAAATTAATTTCGTGTAACTTCTTGTATTCATTTGATAGATGTATTTTACTGGCTTTATTCAACCTAAAATAGATTTATTTAGTGTAATTGAACACTACGAATGTTTTTGTAACTCTAATGTGCGGTAGGTACACATATTCTCACTTGAGATTGGTCTGCATAAATAGCTAACAAGTGCCCTAAAAATCGAACCTGGTGAATACACAGGCAATACTTACCTGCTTTCAGAGCTCTATCATTTCTAATTTTTCACACGCCGCACGGTTATCTAAGATAAATGCACTAAATATGCAAGTCAGACCCAGCCTGACACTGAAATTTCATTGATGTGAAGGGATTTACATTTTTTTTTATGAAAATTACGACGAGACGAGCAAGACGTACAGCTGATGGTAATGGATACGCCCTGCCCATTACAATGCAGTGCCGTTCAGGATTCTTGAAAAACCCAAAAAAATCTGAGCGGCACTACAACTGCACTCGTCACCTTGAGACATAAGATGCAAAGTCTCATTTGCCCAGTAATTTCACTAGCTACGACACCCTTCAGACCGAAACAGTAATGCTAACACATTACTGCTTCACGGCAGAAATAGGCGCCGTTGTGGTACCCATAATCCAGCCGTTGCAAAGGAGGCTCCCAGAGGTCTACATGATCCATTAAATGAACTCCATGATTACCACTTAATATATTATTGAATAAATAAAAGACATTATTGGACTTAATGCTAGCTGTCTTTATTTTCCATTTCCTTATAGAAAATACTTTTACGAGAACAGTATATTATAGGACTGCCTGCATGCCTGGAGCTCTCCTGGAGTCTCACTGACTAGTGTAGCGTAGCAACCAACTTATGTTAAAATGATAAATACAAAAAATACTGATTGCAGTTTGTAGCTTACAGGGACTTCTCAATTTTGATAAGTTCAGCAATGCCATCGTACATCTCCTTGACAGCGTCATACTCAGTCAAACCCATACGCCTCTTGTTGGAAATGTCATACACACCACCTTCAGCTTCAGTGTGCTCACCTCGAGTACCACGGACTTGCAAGTGGTACTTGGATGCTACTTCTTCCAGCTTTGCCTTGTCAGCGGCAAGCTTGGGCAGCTTGATGTGCACTGATGCACGGACAGTTGTACCCAAGTTTGTTGGGCAGAAAGTCAGGAAACCAAGGCGGTCATGGTGCGAGAAGGGAATCCTCTTTTCAATATCGTTGACAGCTGTTACCAGCCTCTTGTAAACTTGCTTCAAATCACCACCCATTTGCATAGAGATGATGCGGAGATGGTCCTCCTCATTGCACCAAACCAAGAAGGTCTTGTTCTCATTGTGGTAGATACCACGCCCACTGGGCCAGAAACGGCAGGCATTGGCAGCTTGGAGGAAACGGTCACCTTCCTTGAAGAGGAAGTGGTCGTCAATGAGCTTTTGTTGAACTTCCTTTGACATTCCAGTGAGAGGATAGAATGTACCCTTGAGTTCACCTTCTAGTCCTGATAGTGTAGAAGAGACTTTGTCTTCCATTTCTTTATATTGAGCCTCTGTTAGACAGGGGTTGAAAGGGTAGCCTTCCATGGAACGTCCACAGCGGACACGGGTTGAAACAATGTATTCACCAGTGGGGTCAAGGTTTCCCATGGTTTCTGCATCACCCCAGTTCTTGGGTGGGTGCTTGTCATTCTTTGTAAAACCTGTGTGGTAGTCCTCAATGATGGGATCAAAGAGATCAGCAAAGACTGAGTATGCCTCAGCATCTGGGGCATAGATTCCAACACCAGAATCCAAGTTTTCAACACCTGTTAAACAAACAAATATTTATAATAGTTATCCATCAGTCAACAATTTAATTTATCATATTTTTTTTTTAAATTGCCATATTGTTTTAACTTATTTCTCTATAAGTTATTTATCCACTTCAGAATTTCCTCGGCAGTATGTAATCAAATATTTTATCTGATTAAGTTTATCAATATGCAGAAATTAAAACTGATAATAAGAAAATCATATATTGTAGGTATGTATAGATATTGAATAAGTAAGCATTAAAAATAATATTATAAAAAAACTCATAAAAGATTATTTGTATTTTGTGGTACTTATAATATTTATATGCTCACATAACTCATTTAAGTAATGCAGATTGGATACCTATTTTTTAAGTGCTAAGTGTGACTAAAAAACAAGCTACTTCCATATAGATAGCACTTTTTTGATACAAAATATATCCTCAAAGTTACGAACCTGACTGAATGCAATCCAGCAGAGTAGAACCGAATGACGTCTTCTTGTTCTTTAGAGCATCGAAAACTTCCTTAGTAAGGTATTTCTTCAGCAGCGACTTTGAGTCAGAAGCTTGGAGTTTGCTGAAGCCAGCCTCTAATTTCTCCATGGTTGCGGCGTCCACCATTGCTGCGGCTTTACTGTAATGTAAATTAAGTACATAAATTAGTCAACGGCCAATGCTAAAGGATAATCAAGTGTTGAATTTAAATAAATCTCTAACGCTTTTAATGCTGCGCATGTTGCTCTGGTACACATTTTATTAATAAATAAGTACGGTAAATACTTATAAAACAAAACATATACACTCTCGAGGGCTTAAAAATTAGAGCGACAAATGCTGCTGATAATTTCCAGAGAAAATATTTGTTTTAAGTCGAAACTCGAAAGCTAAATCTAAAATAACGTCAAAAATAAAACTGAAAAAGACGCCTAGGGATGTGCGCTAAGGAATTATGTAAATTCTTTATGGTAAAAACAATAAACCGATTTTTTTATCGATTTGAATGAAAAAATACCTTACAGATCAAATACTATTTTAAATGGAAAATGTTTTTAAATTGAATACACACCGTCTAATGAGGTAATATGCAAGAACAGCACTACCACAAACGACGATAGGAATAGTGACTTTAAATTTATAATTATTCATGATGATGAATCGGTTCTACAGCTAGCAGGGTCTAATATCTAGGTAGGTGATTTAGGATTTAAGTCACACACACACACGGAATCGAAGGAATGGAAGAGGTTCCTCGAACACACCCAAGATAAACTTGTATCACAGTAGAATTACGTAATTTAGTAAGAAGTCGCTTTGTCCGCGCGCATGTCGTACGTAAATGTCGGCTAACTGCGCATCGGTACTGCTTGGTTGAGCGCAGCCGGTAGCCTCCCACTCATACCTTACAGGCAATAATATCATCGCATGTTTCATATTACTATTACACTCATATCATTTGAGAACACAGCTCGACTTAAGACATCATCACATTTCAACGACGTTATTGTTTCGCGAAATTGATACAATCATGTGGACGTTATTTACCTATGTCCAGTAAAAGTTATCCATAGGTTCACAAGTACTTCACCAAATACAATTGCTAACTACTACTATGTAATCACGTATTGACTTCAAATAATAATAATTTCAATAAATAGAGATACCGATCTATAACTGTAAATAGAATTTAGTTTTCACTACTAAACTATTTATAGGAACATACTGATCAATTTACCACCAATATCATATTTATAAATAAATAAAATTTTGTTTTCTACCTAATAAATGAAAATAAGGTTTGACCGGATCTAATAAGAAGGGCCTTAAAACTTTGTAAACACGCATTTGATTCGTGCAAAAATGCATGCCGGTTATTAAATACGCACCCGTCGGCTTCATCTGCCGGTTTGTTTTCTTTATTTTCCTTAGTTGCACAACCACCCATTCTCACAAATTAAAAGGACAAAACTATCACCTACTGCATGCACTAAATCACTAAAATCTACTGCAAATAAATAAAATTAACGCAGGATACTAAATGTGAAGATGGAATGATATTTTGTCCAAATGACTGTCAGTGTAGGGAACGGTGAGGGCGAGGGGTGATCCGATCGATTCCTTTCACGCACGCACGCGGTTCGCGCTTCCCGCCCTTCGGGAATAACTTCAAAACTTTTTGGAGGGAAACTTCTGAATGGATTCTGTACGTAGTAACTTGTTACACAGGTGCAGTATACTTGAATGCAGCACTAACTATTGGAAGCACGAAATCATCTTATCGCAATGAGTACCTACACTCAAAATTATCGTTGCCCATTTAAACGGTTTAAATTATCAATATATAAAATGATACCGGAATCTTTGAGCTTAAAGTGACATGATAGTAAGTGGGATATAATATAAAAGATCACTGCTTACCTTGCACTAGTACAACCGTCAGAGTCGACTGCGAGGTGCAGAATGGTCGGTCGACGGCGGTCGGATAATACGGCAATGCGCGAAGCGTTTTAAGCCTATTTCCTCCCGCAGCCCGCACAACAGCTTGGCCGGTTCTAACCTTGGCCTTGCTGAGATGATGAGATGCACAAGCGACCATTCGATGGTACTTCGATTGATATATCGTAGCTTTCCACAAAAAACGTAAGAATAGCTAGGTAACATTTTTTATCATCATTACCTGTATTTTATATGTTATATATGTGGGCATGGCACTATACAGGTATTATACCTATTTAATGCGACAAGTAATCTCAAGCTACGTTTTTTTCTACAATTTACCGGTAATCATGACAATAATGTCCAGACATCACTAGTGTTGTTACTTTTTGCTAGAGTCAATATTTTAGGCTGGTTAGAAAAAAAACATAAAAATTTGTGATATGTCAACAGGATTTATCTATAAGTACTGAATGGCTGCATGGGTCTATTTAATCTCATTATGTAAATACTTAATAAATATGTTTGGTATTTTTTGAATTTTCCAAGGAAATTCTAATAAATGATGTAATATTCATTCATGTTTTGTTTTAAAAGCTATTGACCTGCTAACCTTGAACTTTAAAAGCGTTTAATGTGGGAGCTGAAGCCATACAGAATATAAGCATAATCGCGTTTGAAAAGACACACTGCTGAGTGCGGTCTCATGTTACGGGATTATACCTATCTGCATTTCTGAATCGACAATTAAGTAACATTAATTGTTGTTAGGTGGGTAAATCTCATTTCACAAAGGATAAATAAAGATTACTGACTAATAAAAAACAGGGTATCTGAGCCATATTTTTTTTTAAATTTGTCGAAAGAATGACACATATGTAGGTATTATGATACGATAATTATAAAGAGGGCTAAGTTTCGTAACAACGAACGGTGAAGACTGGCTGTAATCTACTTCCGATCTTTGTCCGCAAATATATTATATTTATATTTAAGTATATATATTTAAGTTAAATTTAAGAGAGTATGGCATGCTACAGGGTTTTCTCATGTCATGTTTCAATCACGATTTTAAAACTGGCCTTAACGTTAAAGGATTGCATTAAGGCCAATGGAGACATTACAATAGGTAGGTACTAAATGTTTTAAGCAGTTGGAAAATTATAATATCCTTGCTGCATTTTATATGGCAAGATCTGATTATTACATTCATATTTTATACAGTTCATTACCGGGTAGGATATATAACGTCCGTGAATTTGACGCAATTCTGCATAGATTCTGTCTTCCCTTTCTGTTTCCATTTGCATCATACTTTTCTTTATCGATGATAGAAATTACAAATATAGTAGGTATCAGGGTAAGTGGATTTTAGTAGGCATCCTACATAAATAACGTTGGAAAACGGTATAGTTGGTGGCTTCTCAAAGACTCTCAAAACATTTAGTTCGCTTTGAAGTTGCCACGCACACCTAGCGGAAGTACATCCCGCATACGGGCCTTTTGAGTAGCTAGGCCCCAGCTCTTAGACCTTATTTTGAGTTAGGTACTGCGCAGCTATTCGCTGCAACGTCGGAGTGAATTAGAAGTTTGGCGAGGGGTAGATCTATACCTACTTCATTCCTATTTTAAGAACGCAGCAAGAAAATCGGGGCTTACCCTAAGGTAAGCCCCGATTTACTTTTTTTTGGCTTTAGTGTACATTCGTCATATCGGTTTATTATTTGTTAAGTAGGTATTACAGCTGCTATAAAAATAAAAAACCGAGATAATAATAAAGAAAACGTTTCGTTTAAAAAAGTGTTTCGAAAAGTATATCCTCAGTGACATGTCTTGTACTATTGTACGGAACCATGCGTTACCGATATTTCGAGGTTCCTTCAAGAATCATGGTTAATCACCGAGGGACGGACGCGACAGCAATAATTTCAATGTTGTTTTCGTAGGTACTAAGACTACTAAAATACGAGCTTCAATTACGTACAGAAGTCATATGAAAGTTCGCCAGACCTTGGCAGTGACAGAGGCTCGCGACCTTGTGTATATAACGGTATATACACAGAGCGCGGCCGCGGCGTCCACTCAAATTAAACATGCGAGAGCCCAGAGACAGGAAAGACGCGAAAATATATCATCAATATATTATAAATGTGATTTTAAAAGATTGGTCGGAAGATAGTTGTTTCAAATTGAAATAAAGTCGGAGTTAAAATCACTTATTATATGTCAAAAACTAGGTACCTATTCACAATACATACAGATTTTACTTTCTTTCTTTCTTACTTTCAGCAATCGCCTCAAACATGAAACGATTGGTAGCTCTGAGATGTGATAATGATTTGTTTTAAAAATATATTGTCTGGAGCAAAAAAATGCTACTTTTATTTCTGTAACAGTTTGTGGCGCAAAGCAAAAGCAAAATGAACACGAGAATTTATAAGTGTCGTTATTTAGTATGTGAGTGGATATGTGAATATCCACTCACAAGGGATTTGTGGACGGAATGGTCGAAAGCGTCAAGTTAGACTTCGGAACGGACTAAAAGTCGTGGGTGCCAATATTTTGCCCATACTCATTCTTTATCTAAACTATCGAGAATGTCGGGATGCTAAAAATATAAATTGATACATCATTAATATTAATTACAGGGTGTAATAAAACCCGTGCTGTGACGAGGAGGACAAAATATTACTCACTTAGGTATGTGACCACGAGTCGAGAATGATTTAATTTAATACTAGGATTACGTCCTGAATCCAGATATTTCTTATAGTGTTGAGAGGCAGAGAGTGGAGTTATTTTAATGGACGGAGATTTTGTAACTTCCTTTTTATAGTGATTGAGGACAGTTCTTTAATTTCCATTATCTCATAATTGATCTTTGACACTATTCTTATACAGGTACCTACATACTCACGTCATTAACGTTTCTATTTATTAGTATTAGGTCATCTTCTTAGTATTGCATCTTTTTTCACACAGCCTCAGACAGTTATAGGAAGCGGTCCACTACTTATTTTACACAGGAGTGGTGATTGTACTTGCACCGGGGTCGGGGGCACTCTGACCCGCAGGATTGGTTGCGCATGTAAATAAATGATAGTGTAAGTAAAGTACTGTGTCTATTGATTAATGAATTTACGTATTAAATTTACATAAAATATAGGTACATAAGTAGGTATTAGGTATAAGAAGTTTAAAGATTATGTTCTTTAATTTTATTAGCAAACGTCACGCGTCAGTAATCTGTACCCTACCTATAAGATTATAATTGGAATATTATTGCGTATTCTATAATTAGAAATTATTGTGTATCTTATGTGGGAAGCTCTTATCACAAAGCGTAAGTACTTACATAGGTACCTACTAACCTATCTCAATGATTTTACGAAAACAAGACGTGAAGAATGTATCTATGGAAGGGTTTATTGTTTTGCGAAATAAGTGTAAATACCTATTACTCAAAATGTGATAAAAATTTAGTTGGTATATTAAAATCCTCATTAAGATAAAAAACCGGTAGGTAACATGATCGAAACGGTATGTAAGCTCGTTTGTTCTCCCTTTTCATAAAAATAGACAATCGAGTAGGTATTTTGATGCCTACCTACTGAAGCTAGCTGGAAATGTAATTGTATACTTACTGTTACCAAACTATATTGTTAATTCAAGCTTTACGTTACTTAGGTATTCATACCGTTTCCTCGTTACGAAATCATTACGGATTTTTTTATGAAATTAAGGGACGAGACGAGCAGGACGTTCAGCTGATGGTTATTGATACGCCCTGCCCATTATAATGCAGCGCTGCTCAGGATTATTGAAAAACCCAAAACTTCTGAACGGCACTACAACTGCGCTCGTCACTTGAGACATATGATGTAAAGTCTCATTTGCCCAGTAATTTCACTAGCTTCGGCGCCCTTCACACCGAAACACAGTAATACTTACACATTTCTGCTTCACGGCAGAAATAGGCACCCTAGTGGTACAAAAAATCTAACCGGCATTCGGTGCGAAGGAGCCTCCCACTGTTAATTTTTGGGTAAATTACTGTTTTTTTATTATTTTGGTAAGTTTTGTTACAGTTGTCTTACAATTTACAATGTAGTGTGTAGTAAGGTCGCCATTTAGTGAGTTGGCGACTCGCGAATGGCGACCACCTACCGGATGGCGTAGTGTTGGTAAGCCTCCCACAAGATGGACCGACGATCTGGTCAAGATCCCCGGAGTAGGATGGATGAGGGCAGCGCGGGACCCATCGTCATGGCGATCTTTGAGGGAGTTGTCCAGCAGTAGACGTCTTCCGGCTGACATGATGACGAAAATGTAAGTATTGGGACTACCCAACTCAAATACTAATTTGAACTATTTGCCGTCCCGAATAAAGACAATTGTAATATCTAAGCTTTAACATTAGTAATCAAAACAGGCGATGAATGAATGTAATTTGATCGTGGTAGCTATAAATTCACAATAATTTATAAGTACTTCAAATTCTTGTAATTATTGTTCGCATCGGATAACACGATGAGAAAGGCGATTTTATTTACCTGTTTGTATGTTTGTTTGTAACCGACTCATATGAGCTTGATTTTAGCCCACTTTAAACAGACAGATTTTGTCCAAACTTCGTAGATTTATCTAGGACCGATGACATACAATATATTAATTTGATAAAAATATGAAATCTTTCAATTTGCAAATTGTAAGATTTTTGTTATTTTATATAATTTTCATCTATGTATATGGCAGGAATTGAAGTTAATTTTAAATTTCTTATCTATTTTTTAGTTCGGTTTTCTATTAAAAGCGTGTTTTTAGTTTTTTTTAACTGCTATTTATTATTTAATTTTTTTATTCTATATTTCACATTTGTATGAAAGTTTCGTTGGTTGTTCATGTGAAGATATATAAGAGTGTCCAATGTCAATTACTGGTACAATTCCGATGTATCGGTCACAAACGTATTTAGAGATTTGGTCTGTTAATCTTATCGCGACCTGTATGACAACTATCTTAATCTTCTCTCAAGTACACGGACTATGATGTCATTGGGAAGTCCACTTTTGTTGTTCTTCATCCGTAGGAACCACTACACCAAATGATTATTTTTGTAAGAAAGCACTGTAAATATATTGTGGCCACTCGATAACTATATGTTTTATATTAGCTTGACCTGTGTCAATGTCACTACAAGACAAAACCGAAATCTATTTTTGGATACAGGGTTTTTCGGGAGCTCTCTGAAGCTGCCAAAGCAAACATCGCAACGTGGCCAACTCCCAGTCGCGGCGGCTGCAGATTTTACATCAAAGAAGATTTGTAGCATCATATATTATGTCCATGTCTGTCTGTCTACTTATGTTATCTAGAACCAGCACCAAAAAAATGTGGTGCTATTTTACGTTTGTAGAAAGAACAAAATTGTCATAAAGGAGGTAAATTAAAGGTACTAAATTATTTATAGTTCAATAACCTATGGAAAATATCTTAACCTGTCCTTAATCTTTATATGTCCCATGGAAAAACTTTACGTAACAAAGTTGTAGGTACTTAATATAAAGTTTTACAACTTTTGCTTTCACGTTTTTTTCACATAACCTCAAAATTTATGTGAAAAATTCAAATAACTATGTTTTTGGTTTATTTAAAAAAAATCCAAAAAGTTTGGTGAAATTTACCTATTCATATCGAAAATACACTGTTATTTTTTTAATTTGAAATATTTATTTTTTGACCTAATTTTGACTTTAATATCGAAAAAGAACTCTTAATTTTCACTAATTTTCGATCAATAATTCACACGTCAAAATATTAGTCTATGATTAATACATGCACTAAGTAGTGGTTAATCATATTACATGTTTTTTTTATTATTATCTTACATAGAATACGCCTTACAATATATATAACAGTTCAGCCAGAATAGTATAAGTACAATTCGTACTAAGTACCTACCTAAGTAGGTATTTAGGTAGAAGTCACGACTTATAAAGGCTTCCGTGTAACGTTATTGCGTGATACAGTTTCAATATCAATGTCAAGAGAATTTCATGACCGAAACGTTCGAAGGACTCGGCTATTTATAGATTCTTTCGTAATCTGATTTTATCGAGACTTATTTCATGCGTACTTATTCATTATGTAATAGAAATAACCTTTATTTACACCCATGCTTTAAATACTCTATTGAAGTTTCTAAAACAGTTAGCTTATTGGCAACATTAAAACACCCAATCTCCTAATAACTATTACATCATCTAAACAAGTGTTGTAATGAAATTCAGTAAAACATTACAACACTCGTTTGGATGATGTAATGGTTACTATGACTGGCTTTTTTCATCTTAGCAGGAAGCTAACTGTTTCAGAAGCTTTTATAGAGGATTCATATTCTGGGTGTAGATAAAGTCTTGTATGCAACTGTCGATAATTAGGTATTGAAACACTCATGTGATACTATTATCACCCCTAAAAATATAAACCCACATTCGTGTATTAATATCCCTTATTGCAACAGTTGCATAAATAACTAATAAGTACCTATGATTTACTGAATTGTAAGTTGCTATGGTATAAAGTTCACTTATTGTTATGCCTACTACCCGGTTAAGTCGAGTTAGTAAGTCTTTTATTGGGCGACGCTATATGCTTTAACAATATGATCCCAGAAAATGTACAAAACAAATGCGTTACGAAATTAAAAAGAATTGTTAAGAAACGTTTGTGTGGGAAAGGTTATTATAACATAAACGATTTTCTTAATGATACCACAGACTGGGAATGAAGCGGTACCTTCAAAAAAAAGCGCGTACACCCTCCTTAAAGGCCGGCAACTCTCCTGTGATTCCTCTGGTGTTGCAAGAGAATGTGGGCGGCGGTGATCACTTAACACCGGGTGATTTGTCCTCCTTTTCCATAAAAAAAATGCACTGTGGGATACTGAACATGGTTCTCAATGTTTTGTTCTGAATTCCTTCTTGTATCTCGATATTACTATTACTGGCACTCCCCGATAACTGTATACCGTATTTCCATATTGGTTTGTAAATAAGGAATTTATTGCTGTCATTATTTTGTGAGTAAGGTCGATTGAGAGCTTGCTAATGGATTACGTACTTAGACTCCTTTTGGAATACTGACGAAACAAGCCGATGGCCCATTGAAAATTACTCTGCCCTTAACTTTAACAATATGAACAGAATCGTGAAGTATCATAAACTTCTTGAAGCGGCTTACTATGTTAAGGTCTATGACGTCAGCGGTCAGTCGTTGCCATGGAAACGTGTCTTGTGATTGAAGATTGTAGCAGCGCCTGACGTCATTATGACGTATCTATAATGGCGGTCTGTCTCATCATTCGTCACACTTGAGATGGACTATGGGTATGTTCCGATATGTACTGCGACCACTGCACAGTGTTACGTCAATTAAGTATACTGTGAAGCCGTTCCTTTATAGCCAGTTATACTGGTTACTATTTAAAACGGAACGCAATCCCGTACATACTGTCAGCCACACAGCATTCAAATGTATGTAAACGTATTAAAGTTTTCCAGTTCATTAAAAAGAACTGTTGTTGGAGTACTGTTAAATATAAAATATTTTAATTAAGACTAGGCACTCGAGTGGTTTTGTCTGATCACGTAATCAAAGTACTGCGAGCACCTTACCTCGAAAACGCCAGTGCTCACAGTAGAATATGGCGGCGATTTATGACGTCATATATTTCCCTAGGGTAATGCGGCAGTATACTGGCAGTCCATAACGGAACGAATTTTTCTACAGTGATAGCACTGTGCAATGCTCGCAGTGCATATCGGAACATACCCTGTATCTCGCGGGATAGGTGTGAAGGCAGTACTGAGAATTAGACGAACGCTGCAAATACAGTGACTTCCACGCCTTTCGAGCTAGTAACCAATCAACACCGTCCCAGAGTTGTCTCTCAACAGTTATATATACACACACACACACACAGATATAGATTATCTTACCTCTCAGGATAATTCGCGAGTAGAAACACGAGATAGAATATCGCGATTGAGAAATAAACCCGAAAAAATATCTTTTTCGTTACCATTCTCAACGATAAGACCATTTCGGTACTTTCTCGAAACACCTCAGTAGATACGAGAGTCTTAACTTCCTAACCGATAATACTATCGATACACATTGATAAACAAGATTGTGTTATCGACAAGTAACATTACTTGCCTACTTCTGAATGATGACATTTCAGGTAATACTTTATCAACATGGAAAATTTACAAATGTTATTTAAAGTCCCTTCAAAGGTATTTACGCAGTAAAAAGGCTGAAATAAAATCTTTAAAGCTACGAATGGTATACCTATTAGGGTGGGAAAATATACACGCTCTTCTATACCAATTACAACGATTAAGATAAAGATATCTTAATTTTTTTTTGTGAAGGAGTTCTTGGACTCATGACAATTTTATAATGCAAACATTACTTTTAGGCCAAGAATTACAAAGAGTAACCTAGGTAGGACCGCTCCTATTAACTTTCTTGAGTTTCTTACCATTTCTTCTTTGACATTCATAGGAGATAATTTCAGACCTAAGCGAAAAATCCAAATTGGTTTATAATCAATCTCCTTACAGACATAATTTATAACGTATAGGTATTAAAGAAAGAAAATTTCATTAGCATCGTTGTGTCGATGAAACGAAAAAGCGCGACAGTGAAAAGTGAACAGACACATAAATTTATAAGATTTAACGTGGGAGAAAAAGAGGTAGGAAGCATTATACAGTGTTCTGGTCCCAGGCGATCATAGTTGAAAAAGAGATTGTCATAATGTATGACGCCAGTATACCTTAAGGCGACACTAAATGCCAGCGACCTTGAGCGATATGAGTTTACGGCTGCCGGCCCGCCATCTATGTAACAAAGCCAATATTTTCAAAATTCTTGCGTGGAAAACAGTTTATTATGCTGACAATCCTCGTTATTCACTACTTATCTGAATAAATTAACCTACACAAAAAGTACAAGCTATAAGAATAACTTTTCTGAGAGAAGTACCAAAAAAATGCGTCACGCCATGCCAAAAAACTTGTTAATTTCAAAGAAAAGTGGTAGTTCAAAAAGGCTCGGCAGTGTTAACTATAACCATCAGCAAGCATTAGCAGCCTACAAATAAGACTTAAGGATATTTGTAACAGGATTAAGTAGTTTTCATAGCTCGAAATGCTATACTTTCACCACAAAATTTGTCTAAAAACACCATGTTTGCGTGTTTTCTGCTTACTTCTCGACTAATATATTCTGATGTCATGCGCTCGACGTATTACTACATAGACACCAGTAGAAAATAATTATGGTAGCGGTGCTAGTAATGTCTTTCATAGTGGTTGAAATCATGTGTCATCCTAGCAACATGCAATTTTTTGTTTGTAAAGCGGCTTTAGTACAGTTCAGTGCAGCCCTGTTTCATTGCGACCAATGTGATCTATTGTGATAGACACTGTTGAGTATAGCTCACTGCTAAGATTGATTATTCTTATGAAGATTCATAAAATCTTTTTTTATCTTTAGACGATGTGTAGTGTACAACTTACATATCACTTTTAAACGTTTGAATAATAGAACACTTGAGATAAAACAAGTGACATCCGGGGCTCTTGAAGACTTTTGTTTTAAAGTTTGATGTTTCCTTAAAGTAGTCATCGCCGTCACGATATTGGCAGAAATACATGAGGTTTCTAAATTTGGGAAAACCGCTGTCCAAGAAATAATGACTTATTTAACCAGTTTCATTTTATTAAATGGTTTACCTTATTAAAATGCATAACAAATATTTAGACCCAAGGAAACAGTTATGTGGTGAGGCATTGGTCAGTTAGGTGTTCGTAAATTATTGATATATATGTTATGTAAAAATTTCGATAAATATAATATATTTTAGTCGAACGTAGTGTTGAAATTCTCTTTGAATTTGATGTCAAAATGCGCGAATCGCATTTAGTTCAATCACTTTTATAATAATAATTTCTTTAGATTTTTAATTAGTTAAAACCGACCTCTACAGCTTTACACACAACTATTAGAAAAAACGGCCAAGTGCGAGTCAAGGGTTCCGTAGCAGCAAGTCACATAATATAAAAGTTATATAGAAAGGAAAACGATATTAAATTATATAAATGGAATAGGCAAAAAATCTTATACCTCAATATCAATTGTGAAGACCTATCCATAAGAATAGATACACACGTATGGATTTGATGATAAAAAAAAAATTGAGTTTCAGTTATAACTAATTTAAACCCCCAAAATTTGTTTTTTTTTTCTATTTTTGTGTGAAAATGTTAATGCGGTTCACAGAATACATCTACTTACCAAGTTTCAACAGTATAGTTCTTATAGTTTCGGAAAAAAGTGGCTGTGACATACGGACGGACAGACAGAGAGACAAATAGACATGATGAATCTATATAGTTTCCGTTTTTTGCCATTTGGATATGAAACCCTAAAAATAACCCAGATTAAACTGTAATTTATTTTACATTTAGTGACTCGTAAGATTGTCTGTCAATATTTAAAAAAAAAACTAGTTATTACGAAGAACATTAACCACGCGATGTGGTCGCAAAAGGACGCTGTAATTTGCCGCAATGGCGCACATCCGGCCAATTCACAAATGGTTGAAATATGATTCATACACTTTTGATTGTGACTACTCACTAGTGACGTATTAAAGTTGGGGCTTGTTTTATTATACTTTTTTTCCTTCCTGTCCCTTTTTATCTCCGGAACAGTTTGAAAACGTTCGCAAGTTCGCAACCTTTGTATTTTGCAAGTAACTGACAACTGCTTATGAATTCCTGGTAATATTTAGATGTATGTACGACTTTTATATTCAAAGTTAAAGTCAAAGTTAGTAATTAATTAATTTTAATTCCACCTTCGCACGACACGCCACAAGTTAGGATATCATCCTCACCATCTGGATGTGTGGCGGTCCTCCAGTGTGGTTTTCAAGGAGCTTTCTCCCTCGTACTACAAAGCTGTGGAATGAGCTTCCTTGTGCGGTGTTTCCGGGACGATACGACATGGGTACCTTCAAAAAAAGCGCGTACACCTTCCTTAAAGGCCGGCAACGCTCCTGTGATTCTGTGTTGCAAGAGATTGTGGGCGGCGGTGATCACTTAACATCAGGTGACCCTTACGCTCGTTTGTCCTCCTATTCCATAAAAAAATAAAGTCAAATAAACTTTATTCAATTAGGCTCTAAGGCAACTAAGCTCTTTTGAATCGTCACTACAAATATTTCTTTTAAATTATTGAGTTTACCATAATATGTTCGTAAGAAGTTTAGCTCGTGAGAAGAACATTTAAGAAACTCTCTACTCTTTTCAATCAAATAGAGTAATTTACAATGGCTGTAATATACATAACAAATTAATTTGTAAGGCATCCAATATATGAGTCCTCTTTAAAGGATATAAACTCTTCCATAAAAAGTTATACAGAATTAACTGTATAAATATATATTATCGTATATTGGATGCATCAACCTTTAGAGCTTGAATTCATTGTTTGTGTAAGGATGCTTCGTGAACATGATGGTCGTGATTGTTGTCACAATTAGTAACTGCATCCAACAAATACAATGATTTATTAACTATAACAGGTTGACCTGGCACCACAAACAGCACCCATTCACGAATTGACGCATGGACCAGCCATCGTTCCCCTCGCACATATTTGAGGGAGGTAGACGATTCACCAAAAAAGACATGCCTTAGTTATGTATTATATGAAATAAACCCAATCAGGGTGAAAAAATTTTCTTTTCGGGAACACAAAAAAATAACAACTGAATTAGTTCACATATCGCTGTATGAATCAGGCATTTAGAACATAACATTTAGTATCTTTAAAGGTTAGTGCTGAAATGATAAACATGCACCAGATTGAACAATGATTATGGTAATCAAAGTCGGACGTCATTTGCGAGACAACGTAATTCATAATCACTAACAGGAACGATTTCGAATACGATAGCAATTCAGTATTCTGCTTATATAACACAAAGTGAAATGTAAAAAGTTTTTTTTACACTTTTTAGCTATGTATTGTCGCTTCATTATGTGTCTTCTACCGCATTTATCAAGGGCAGTATTCGGAAGAGCTGTATAACCTGATTCTTGCCGCCGAACACCATCTTCGCACGACACGCCACAAATTAGGATATCATCCCCACCATCTGCTTGTGTGGCGGTCCTCCACAGTGCGGTTTTCAAGGAGCTTTCTTCCACGTACTACGAAGCTGTGGAATGAGCTTCCTTGTGCTTGTTTCCGGGACGATACGACATGGGTACCTTCAAAAAAAGCGCGTACACCTTCCTTGAAGGCCGGCAACGCTCTTGTGATTCCTCTGGTGTTGCAAGGGAATGTGGGCGGCGGTGATCACTTAACACCAGGTGACCCGTACGCTGGTTTGTCCTCCTATTCCATAAAAAAATGTATATGAATAGTGTGTCTCATGGCAATTCCAATAAGGCCCAACACAAGGATAAAATATGGATTCATGTAGTTTCTTATAATTCTTCTCCCACTGTCAAACTCCCTTTACGAACTCATGTAGCTTCATGATGGTTACCAAGTGTTGTTGCTATACGTTATGTTATTGTGAATCCCTTTATTTAATTATTAATAAATTGAATTATACTTCATCATAAATAACTCTTCACAAATCTTATAATTATATTAAATTAACTATCATTACGTTCGATAGCTAGGCGAATTCGTTAACCGAAATAGCTGCCAGCGCTTAGGTTACCATTAGCCCTATTGAGGCGCGAAGATAGTACTGTGTACATTTTCCGCGCCTCTGGGCCCCACGGCCCAAGTGTCTCGACACTAAACGGTACAAAGATGTAAGAAAAACTGAGACAATAATTAATATAACCTTTTCTGAACTGACTAGATACTTTTCACTTTAATGCAGGCCTTTTATCTCTATGGCCACGAATCTATGGATTGAGGCGCTGTTTGAATGAGAACTTTAGTCAATGCTTGTTCTAGAGATTACATGAAATCTCGATATTGGCGTGTCGTTTAGAGCGGGCCACGTCATCTAAAACTGACCTTATTTCGTAATTAGAAGGGGTTCAGATTTGAACTAGACGAGCCACCACGATGGACTTAGGGCGTGTCCTGTATATCGACGATAAGCAATAATATTTAGGTTTTTAAAGAAATCCAAGCGGGAATTTCTCCCAAAAAGATATTTAGTTTCCTTATTTTTTTTCTTAATCGTGCTTTCGACACTGCAATCATTTAGATAAAGAAATGAAGAGAAACATGTAAAAAAATTGGAACCGTAGTATTTGTAGAAGTATTTTAAGTAGATTTTCAAAAATGTTACTTTTTAGGACTATAGCGCCTTAAAAAGAATTTGTTGGCTTTAACAGCATTTTAACAACCTTTTTAAGTCTAACAACACGCAGCGGCCCCGATTTTTTATTTGGAATTTTAATGTTTTTAAAATTTTAATGGAACTATATTGGATGGTAAAGTAAAAATCTCTTACTTTAAAGTTACTTAAACGCCCGTTTCAAAACCGAAGTGAATTTCAAGTGCATTTTTAGTAATATTTATTTATTGCTGAGACAGAGTAAATTTTACCAGAACTTACAGCCATAATATAAGAAATTCAATGCTAATTTTAAATGACTACAACAACAATGGTTGCTGCACCATGTCTCATTACAATTCGAATTGTGGAAAAATTCTCATTGTTGGTCTAAAAGAACTTCCTTTTATCCGCTTGTAATCAATGCACTCAACTTCCGGCAATAACCTATTGTTCAAGATTTATACATAGGTAACTGCAAAAAGGTATCTACTACACACTTGTCTTTATTGGAATACAAGCTAGCGTTTGGAACACCTGATGCGTACAACAACTTCAGTCCAATCAAGGAGCGTTACCGGGATTATACGTAGTGGTATAAACCCCATTTTGAAAGATTCCTTTTTTTTATGACAATAAGGGACGAGATGAGCAGGACGTTCAGCTGATGTTAATTCATACCCTGCCCATTACAATGCAATGCCGCTCAGGATTCTTGAAAAACCCAAAAATTCTGAGCGGCACTACAATTGCGCTCGTCACCTTGAGACATAAGATGTTAAGTCTCATTTGCCCAGTAATTTCACTAGCTACGGCGCCCTTCAGACCGAAACACAGAAATGTTTACACATTACTGCTTCACGGCAGGATTAGGCGCCGTTGTGGTACCCATAAACTAGCCGGCATCCTGCGCAAAGGAGCCTCCCACTGGTAAACTGGCCTTAGGAATTCACTGGGAAAAAACATCAGGACACTTAACAATCAACAGCAAACAGAGTGCACTTTTTAGTTCATTGAGTGTTCGCGAAAGACCACAACTGAAAGTAGGATCTTATCGTGTTAAAGCAAACAACGCAAAGGTTTAGCATTGTCGTTTGATTGCAATTATTGTGCAAGTTTTGACTGTTTCAATTTTACGTAATCAGCGCCCGTGACCGCGTTGTTTCCAGTGGGGTTATTAAACACCGCGCTAGGAAATTCATTCCACAGTTTGCTAATAATCGTTTTTAAAGTTGGTTCTTTTTTTATGGAAGACTTACTTACGCCCTTTTTGATGGTACCCATGTCAAAGAATATATAATAGTACAAGTTACCATGTCGTATCGTCCTGGGAACACCGCACAAGGAAGGTCATTGCACAGTTTGGTTGTACGTGGAAGAAAGTTCCTTGATAACCGCACTGTGGAGAAATGCCACATATCCAGATGATGGGGATGATATCCTAATTTGTGGCGTGTCGTGCAAAAGTGTAATTCGGCGGCAGGAATCAGGATAAACAGCTCTTCTAAACCCTCCCCGTGATAACTACGGTAGACGTAACACATTTAGTGATCTAGCCGTTCACAGAACGCTAGGATCTCTTCAAAAGTTGTATGGGTCGACCACGTTTTATTAGTGGACTCTGCAAATCATCAAAGTACCTACGTATGTGGCAGTACATTATAGATATGTTTACAACGAGCTGAAGTGCGCAAAACTCACAGCCACACCTTGGTATTTGTATAGAGATACCTAATCATTTTATCATGCTGATGGTTCGCAAAACGATCGACATTTTCACGGTGAGCGCACAAATACAATGTCATCGTTCCAGTTTCATGCGGTTTAGTCTTGTGAAAGTCCACTCTGTAAACTAGGTTATTGGAAATATGCTATTATAGCTTTGAAAAAGGTACGACGTGATTGATTACGTGAAAACGAAACTAGATCGGAAAGGAATCTCTATTTACAACAAAAAGCGGCTTAACTCGTAAAACTTATCTAACTTTTTAAGTTTTAACAGTTTCTTATTTCTGTTGGAAACAGACGTAATCTTATTTGAGATTTGGTGTGAGCTTCCTACTATAGGTAATTGATTTTCATGAATCTATAATTCAAAATTTATTTTGCAGTCAATGAGAAATCATCAACCTATCTGGAAAATAAAAAGCCAGACTTGACATGAAAAAATGTCTTACGATTGCGCCATTTCTTGAAGCACGGGCATTTACTAATTTATTACGAAAGTAAAGTAATAATGACAGTACTGTGCTGAAAGCAAAATTTCCTATTAATCCGATAATTGATATTTGTTATTATTTCGTCTAAAAATAGTGAAAAAGCCAAATATTACAGCATGATTCGTAACCTTGAACGATCAGACGGTGCTAAATGGCTTTGTAACACGTAGATACAATACCTACTCCGTTATGATTCATAAAATAGCTGCAATAGCTCCGTCAACTGGAAAATAACCCCGCACAGATTAAAAATGGAAGCTAACTTAAAGGTTGAAGATTATTATAAAACAAATTTTAGACCTTTAGACCTTTGATGGTTTTTGGTCTCTTTATAATTATTCAAATTCTCTCAAACCTTTTTTAATCCAATTTAAATTATCCACTGACCTACAAAGTGTGGGCCCTAAAGATTGTAGATTTGTATGCTTCTATTAAAGTAATAATAATCCTATTTATAAGAATAAATAGGATTATTATAGATTAGATTATAGCATAAGAATGCTGTGTATTCATTTAATTTTTTGTACTATTCGTGGTAATGTTCACCTTATAGGTGGACATGGTGTTTTAGATAATATTTTTTGTGATGTAAAAACTATACAAATCACTTTTTACATCTTCAGAGAATGATTGTATACCAGTTCTTGCTCGAAGAGATTATTTCGCATTGCATTTGCTGCGTTTCTAATTCTTATTTTGAGTTCTACAGTCGATGACACAGGATACAGGCAGACGTCGTGAACTAGGGATTTTGAAAGAAAGAAAGAAAATTATTTTATTACTTTATTTGATCACACAGCTTAAAACACTAAAATAAAATTGTCAAAAAAATATATACAATAAAACAATACTAAATCTAAAATAAAATCAACCATAATTATGGTACGTGATCAAATACAGGTCTCTCACTCAGCATTGTGCTGCAGCAAGCTGCAGCGCTGGGTTTCAGTGGGAGCCTTACTTGGTGTCATCACGGATACAGCTTGGTCAAGTTATCAATCAATTTACTAACTAATTAAAAGTAAAATATGATGAGAAACAAAAAAAAAACACTAAATAAAATAAACGAAATACAGATAAAAATAAACAGGAAAACAGTAAGACAACAAATCAAGTGTCATTTCATGTGACCCCATGTTTCATCAAGCGGCCTTAAGTTCGGTCTCCTCGCAGACCCACGAAATGGGTCCTCCTCGCCCTATCCAATGATTGGGAAAATGACTATGGAGCCATTGCCTAACATTGACACCAAAATGTGCAGAACATCCATCGTGCCGGTATATCATGATGCATTCTAATTTCTAAATGCTACAGCTCACGAACATTTATTGAAGGGATGGGATTTCTTTGGGGAAATTAAAAGAACAATTATATGGTTTTTATTTAATTAAGAATTATTATCTTGCTTAATT
The DNA here is from genome assembly GCF_905404315.1 of Leptidea sinapis. NCBI lineage: Eukaryota > Metazoa > Arthropoda > Insecta > Lepidoptera > Pieridae > Leptidea > Leptidea sinapis. Next base: position 13,264,791 of record NC_066280.1, on the reverse strand, counting down.
CTATTTTCTATTTCTTTTATCCAAGCAAAGAGCACGGACGAGTAAAAAAGAAGGACTCCGCGCCGTGATATTAGCAAGTGATGCACCGTTATGCTAGTGTGTGTGCGGTTACGGGGGAAACTAGTTACACAATTTTTTCTCCCTTAAATAATCACATATAGCCACAAATACTTAAATAGTATCGTTATTACACTTTTTTACGACGCACGACGGCATATTTTAAATATTTTATTGAGACGCAAACTGATCTGTCACAGACGATGACAATTCTCATAATGGCCGCCTATCGGCCTGTAATAGTGTAAGTGTGTGCGTGAGGCTATGTATTTATACGTTAATCGGCTTGTTTTGGTGCTACACTGTTATGTAAGGTGACACGGAGTCCTTATTTCTTTACTAGTCCGTGGCAAAGAGCAGCAAAACATAATTTACTTCATATAAAATTACACTTACAATTTTAAATAAAACTTGCATTACATTAACTTTGTTAAAAGTTTAGTTTATTTTTCAACTAGTCTTAATATGTCTCAATGTTGATATTTAACAGTGATACATCGATACAAACATCTTTTACAAAGTTTACATTAGCAAATCGATAAAAAAATCATTTAGCGCATCTCAATATTGTTGTGTTAGTTTATTTTCTACAGACTGAAGACCAATTCTCATATCTAGTCTATTTACTAATACTAAACACCATAAATTACTTGCGATGGAAGTCAGAAGTGATAAATATTTGTTTTAAGTAATTAGTTGGAACGGGAGATGTGAACTTAATGCGAGTCGGACTCGCCCATAAAGGGTTCCGTAGCAGCAAGTAACAGATATAAAAGTTCTTGTTGTTTGTTGTAACTTTGATCGATGTTTTAATAATAGTGTATTTTTTTTCAATTAAGTTATTGATAATACGATTTATGACGTATTAAAAAAACTTCTTATTAGATCTCGTTGAAACCAAATTTCAGTGGAAGTTTGCATGGAAAAGTACATCATATGTTTTTCTTTTAGTTTTATCATTCCCTTATTTTTTAAGTTACAGGGGATACATACATTTAAGCAATTTGGAAGTGTCTCTCGCGCTAACTACTCAGTTTAGAAAAAAATTATATTAGAAATCTCAATATCATTTATGAAGATCTATATGGATAGATATCTACGGAGATAGCCCTACACGTATGGGTTTGATGAAAAAATTTAACCATCCTGTAACTTCTAAACAAAGAGAATGATAAAACTAAAAAAAATATATTTTTACATTACCATGCAAACTTCAACCGAAAATTGGTTTCAACGAGATCTAGTAACTAGTTTTTTTTAATACGTCATAAATCGTCAACTGCAATTTACCGTTCATTCAATCAACTCAAATATTACTATTATTATTAAAGTACTTTTATATTATGTTACCTACTGCTACGGAACCCTTGATGGGTTGTGTTATTCATGCCATTTTACGGCCGTTCCCAATATACTATATCTGTCAATAATCTGAAGCTGTCCCAATATACCCGATAAGTCATTCTTATCGCCTTGGACACGTGAATTGCAATTTCCATACAAACTTCTATCGCTGGTAAGCTATACGTTGTCTCATTGACAGTAACTAAACATGTTTTGTTACCGTCGATAAGTTCATTAAGTAAGTAAGTCACTCAAGTAAGAAATAGACTGAATATTGGGAACGGCCGTTACTGATTAGGAAATAATCTTTCGATATAAGTTTTAAGTTTTTGGTATTTAAACGACTTTGGACACAAGTTCCTTAAGCTAAATTAGTTATAGTTTAAACACCAACACACATAAATATTCCATGACATTTCCGTATCGAGCGCGTCGGTGCATCTTTTTGGTCAAGTTTTGTACGTGGTCGGAGTTGGCAAAGGAGGCGGGTCAACGACCGATGACTCACGCTCCGTGTTTGGACGTGCAAGCCATCTTGACTTTCAAATTCCGTTTGGATAAAAGTAAAACTTGTATTATGTCTAATAATAACTTCGATCAACAATAGCAACAATAATAAACATTAATTTGGTATGTTTTTTAAACGACTTCAAAAATGTGGAGGTTCTTAATTCGATCGGTATTTTTTTTATGTATGTACATCGATTACGCTGAGATTTATGATCCGATTTACATGATTCATCTCTAGTTATTAATAAAATTCTACCTATTGATAGGTATGAAGTCGGTGGAAAGCTAAATGTAATAGCGGGTACCTACACGCGCCACGCGTGACTTTGAGCAGAATAGCTATCTCTATCAATAGGTAGTATTTTATTAATATTAAAGGTATCATGTTTGCATGGGAGGTATATTAAATTAAATCTTTATTAAGTTATTTTATACTTTTTAGTTTTTGAAGTCGGTCTTTAAGGTAAAACAAAACATGTTTAGTTATTTGGGCAGGTCGAAGTTCGGACTATTCAATAGTTTTAAAAATATTTTGTGGAAATAAAAACCCAAGGGGTTAACTTGGGTGACGGTTGAGTATTCCCTAGATGGGCCAAGTCTTGAGCGTGGTATTTAACTTCAACAGTCTTCCCAATAGTCACTTCATCGTGTGTCTTCTACCGCATTATCATCGCATTTATTAGGATATTATCCCTACCATCTGGATGTATTGAGTTCCTCCACAGTACGGCAAGGAACCTTCTTCCACGTACAACCAAGCTGGGGCACGAGCTTCCATGCATGGTATCTGCAGGACAATACGACATGGGTACCTTCAAAAAAGCGCGTACACCTTTCTAAAAGACTGGCAACGCTCCTGTGATTCCTCTGGCGTCACAAGAGAATGTGGGCAGCGGTGATCACTTAACATCAGGTGACCCGTACGCTCGTTTGTCCTCCTTTTCCATAAAAAAAAATTGTCATATCGTGCTTGCCTGCTTTGTGAGCATTAATTTTGTAGTCTTTAGTTATGCGTAGTCATGCGTAGGTATGCTATAACATGCGGCGTCGTGAGCCGGGTCGTGTCCTTCCCTGAATATGTGCAAGGGGAACGATGGCTGGTCCATGCGTTAACTCGTGGTGCTGCTTGTGGTGCCAGATCGACCTGTTTATAGTTAAGGTGACACTATATGCCAGCGAACTTGAGCGATATGAGTTCACGGCTGCCGGCCTCCATCTATGTAACAAAGCCAATATTTTAATATTCTTGGTTGGAAAACAGTTTACATGTTTACAATCCTCGTTATTCACTACTAACATGTTAAACATGTACTTTTTTGAATATTCAAGTTTTTCACTGTAAAACGGGACGTAAAATGGCATAAAAAAGAATTTATTTTTCTCAAAATTGAATATTTTTTTATGTCAGTTTATACACTACCACCGCTTCGGAATCGAATGGCGCCCTCAAACAAGAAGCGGCGCCAGAAACTCTTCCAGTATTCTTTTTCTTTTGTTTTTGCGCTCTATTTAATCAAATATTGTACTGTCATTGCTATTGCTATAAAATAATCATAATCTAGTGTCAGGCTATCCGATCGCTTAGATATTCGGCTGTGGAGTAGTAGGATTAACGACAGACCTATGCTTTAATAAAATATTGAAATTTATTATAGACTAGTTGACCCGACAGACGTTGTTCTGTATATAATAAATAAAATAATGTTTTTTATGAATTTGCCAATAATATATCATAAAATCAAGAATTATTTCGTAAAATATGCTCCCTGTTTCTATTATGAAATTATTATTTTACAGCAGAACTGTCAAACCGTGCGTCAATAAATTCTCTCATAGAAAATATGTCCATACAAAACAAATATCGGACGACGGGGGACACATCAACGAAAAAACAAAATTGTTGTTTTTATTTAATTGCGAACACTTTCATATTTATTCACCTTTTAAACCTTCCCTGGAGTTCCACAAATAATTCAAGACCAAAATTAGCCAAATCGGTCCAGCCGTTCTTAAGTTTTAGCGAGACTAACGAACAACAATTCATTTTTATGTGTATAGATAATGCCTGGACAGTGGCTGGGACTTTATTATAAAAGTATGTACCTATATGTCATGACGCATGGCATTTTACTGTAGGGTCATGCTGCTGACATTGATATAATGTTTGCTCTGCAAAAGAGAGCTGCTGCTGATAAGGGATTGCTTGTAACTTATTCTAAATGATATAAATGAACCTACACAAAAAGTTTTTAAGGCGAAGAGTAAGCATAAAACACGCAAACATGGTGTTTTTAGACAAGTTTTGTGGTGAAAGTATAGCATTTCGACCTATGAACACTACTTAATCCTGTTACACATATCCTTAAGTCTTATTTGTAGGTTGCTAATGCTTGCTGTTGGTTATAGTTAACACTGCCGAGCCTTTTTGAACTACCACTGTTCTTTGAAGTTAAACAAGTTTTTTGGCATGGTGTGACGCATTTTTTTGGTACTTCTCTCATAAAAGTTATTCTTATAGCTTGTACTTTTTTGTGTTGTTACTTGTTCATTTATTCAGATTAGTAGTGAATAACGAGGATTGTAAGCATATAAACTGTTTTCCACGCAAGAATTTTGAAAATTTTGGCTTATAATAGTGAAGTCATATCGCTCAAGGTCGCTGGCATTTAGTGTCGCCTTAAGCCTTATTGAATAAAGTTTATTTGACTTTGACTTCTGCTATGATCGCTCTTTGCCTGGTGTGCATACGGCGCCGGCGTCATCTTGTATGTTGGGTATTCCAATCTATAACTGACGAAGGCCAGAATCATTTCGGAGTGTGCCACCAACCAGTGTGTGTAACCAATCCAGTTACATTTTCGGCGTTTGATCTGCTCTTTGATAGACGTTTTATTGAAGTATCTCGACAGATCAGTGTTGATGTAACATGGTGATTTTTAATCTATATAATGTAACTTTTGGAGCTATATTTACTGTTCGGGACTTTTCATAATGAGGGGGGAACATTTAATAATAATAATTCTTATTACCCTTAAAGCTATTATGTATCTTATGAAGCCTACTAGAATAAGTTACACGCAATCACTTATATCTAGTGTTATAATAATGAAAATCACTATTATGAGCAAAACGGTGACGATTTTTGTGAACGTATATTAAATTTTCATAAATGTTCTGACAATGAACAGTCATAATATTTATTTCTTTAAATTTTTCTTTGAGAGACTGTCTATAACCAAGCTGATATATAGCACGAGCAGCTCTCTTTTGCAAAGCAAACACTATATCAATGTCAGCAGCATGACCCCACAGTAAAATACCATACGTCATGACATATACACACTTTTTTTTATTAAAATAAAGTCCCAGCCACTGTCCATTATCTATAATAAATTTCAATATTTTATTAAAGCATAGGTCTGTCGTTAATCCTACTACTACACAGCCGAATATCTAAGCGATCGGATAGCCTGACACTAGATTATGATTATTTTATAGTAATAGCAATGACAGTACAATATTGTATATTTGGTTAAAAAGAGCGCAAAAACAAAACAAAAAGAATACTGGAAGAGTTTCTTGCGCCGCTTCTTGTCTCAGGGCGCCATTCGATTCCGAAACGGTGGTAGTGTATAAACTGACATCAAAAAAAATTCAATTTTGAGAAAATAAATGCTTTTTTAGTGCCATTTTACGTCCCGTTTACAGTGCAAAACTTGAATATTCATAAAAGTACATGTTAAACATTTACGGCCTTACAAATAAACTTGGTATAAAGTTATAACTGATGACAAACAAAGAAAAGCAAAATGTTTACAATATCGTTGACAACACTGTCAATACAATGATAATTCTGAAGTTTTCCGAATGACAAGCTGCCTTGCAAATAAACGCGGGAAACGTTATACGTTCGAATAAACCGTAAGCAAAATGTCAATTTGTAAACATTTTACATATTCTTGGTTTATGGTTAGGCTTTCGACCCCTTTGCCTGTCCAGATGGACGAACAGAACCAAAAAAAAAGGTTTATGGTTAGTTACAACTTTATGCCAATTTTATATGTAAGGCCGTTGCATTTCCAAAAAATACCTAATCAGAAATGTAGCAATATCATTTAATTAATGTGAAACCGATTTTTCACATTTTGGAACAATTCCGACCGGTTTCATAACATCGACAAAAAACAAGCAGAGGTGTGAGATCTTACACAACGGAGTTTTATTTTTGGCGGGAATTCAAATAAATCATCTCATATTATTCAGTTTACCTCAACATGCGTCACGAACAGATTGCTTACAGACATACAGTATGAAGTCTTCAATGAATAATATTACGTCATAGCAATAGCGACATATTTAGCTTTATGTTTACATTAAGGATTGATCGCCGCTGCGCTCCAACTAGATAGCATACTACCTAAGAATAGTAGCTTTTTTATTAGGGCAACTATTAGATGCTTGTGGCATCTTGACATTCAATGGCATCTTTAAATTTTTGTAACATACACTTCGTGTTATTTTACATTAAAATTAATAAAATACAAATTACTACTGATGATATGTGACCCCAGTGTCATTCTTATTTCTTGTAGTATTATTTTTACAAAATCTTATAACGCAACCGGGAATTTTAGTTTCAATTATTAGCAAGGTTTAATACAACATGTGGCCAACGTCACACATTGTTCGAGACTGGATCGAGTACGCCTCACTTGGGCGTACTTGCCGCACTTTGCGACTACGCCACCGGTATCTAGTTGTTGCGCAGCAGAAACCAATCCTTAATCTATGCTTAGCCATAACATAATTATTGATAAAGGCATAATATGAATTTACAAACAATATCCGCAATAAGCCTCTTTTAGAGTTTTATATGTTGGTTAAGTATTTATTTGTAAGTACTTTCAAGTTCCTTGTAGAATTTATTTTAGTGCCTTTTAGCAAATAATACTAAGACAGAAGGCTATAACACTAATTAGTAGGACGTAAATTTCGTCTATTAAACAATCATAGATCCTATGTGCACGATAAACATATATAACACCAGTGGACCCAACAGACGTTGTCCTGTACACACGTCTTAAATTTGAAAATTCGGTCCAGCCGTTAGGAGGAGTTCACTAGCATACACATAAGCAGAAGAATTATATTATATGGACGGAATTGAGAATCTAAACGAATCACAAATTCACTGGAACACACAAAAAAATCATCAATATCGGTCCAGCCGTTTAGGAGGTAGATCAATTGTGAATCTAAACCATCCTCGAATCCCCTTGAACTCACACAAAAAAATTCATCAAAATCGGTCCAGCCGTCTAGGAGAAGTTCAGTGACATACATACGCACTCAAGAAATCTTAATATAATATATAAATTACGTGACATGTTGTTTGTCCGCGATGGACTCCTAAACTAATGAACGGATTTTAATGAGGATTACTTCATGGAGTGCAGTTTAGTCCAACTTGAGAGATAGGATAGTTTTTATTTCGATTTCGGACCCATAAATATTTTTATTTTCAATATTTGTTTTGTATGGACATATTTTCTATGAGAGAATTTATTGACGCACGGTTTGACATTTCCGCTGTGAAACAATTTCATTATAACAACAGGGAGCATTTTTTAATAGATTTTTAGAAATAATTCTTGATGTTTTGAAATATTATTGGCAAATTCCTATAATACAGTATTTTTTTTATTACCTACAGGACAACGTCTGTCGGGACAGCTTGCATATATATAAAGATATATGAGCATTGAATAAAATTTGTACGTTAGACTGTGCTGTAATCGATGGGCTACTCGTCGCAACAGCAGGCGAAAATAATTTTTTTTTACAATATTTTTAGAAGCTTAATCAAAAGAAAAAGATTTTCTTTTAATCTACACAGATATTTGAATATGTGCGTATAATAAATAAAACATTTTAACATATTTATAAAAGGCATAAAGGCATTTATTTTCTCAAAATTGATTCCTTTAGAATTCTTTTTGATGTCATTTCTTATACTACTAGATACTACTACCGCTTCGGAAACAAATGGCGCTCTGAGAGAGAAGAAGCGGCGCAAGAAACTCTCCCAGCATTCTTTTTTTTATAGATTATAGATAACATTGAGGTTTTTACCAGTGAGATTTACCAGATGGAGGCTCTTTTGCACAGGATGCCGGCTAGATTACGGGTACCACAACGGCGCATATTTCTGCCGTGAAGTAGTAATGTGTAAGCTTTTGTAAGAATTCTTGAGAAACCCAAATATTTTGAGCGCTACTAGCATTAAGCTCGTCACCTTGAGACATAAGATGTTAAGTCTCATTTGCCCAGTAATTTCACTAGCTACGGCGACCGAGACACAGTAATGCTTACACATTACTCCTTCACGGCAGAAAAAGGAATGCGACACATCTAGAACCCAGACGGTGGGGATGATATCCTAAATAATATCATGTCATGAAAGTGGAATTCGGCGTCTGGAATCAAATCAGGTCAAACAGTTCTTCGTGATAAATGCGGAAGAAGACACATAATAGAGCGACGTCTACGCGACGCCAAGTGATCCAGCCGTTCACAGAGTACTAGATGCTCGACAATTCGAGTAGCTCTGTACGTGGTCAAATGATTCAAGACGTTACTGGAGTACGCCAGACCAGACATGACAGCAATATCCCATGTGGCCGCACCGGCGCTTTGTAGAGCGCTAGGATAGGATACCAGTGGGAGGCTCTTTTGCACCGGATGCCGGCTAGATTATGGGTACCACAACGGCGCCTATTTCTGCCGTGAAGCAGTAATGTGTAAGCATTACTGTGTTTCGATCTGAAAGGCGCCGTAGCCAGTGAAATTACTGGGCAAATAAGACTTGGCAACTTATGTCTCAAGGTCACGAGGGCACAATTACTATCGGCTGAACGTCCTGCTCGTCTCGTCCCTTATTTTCATAAAAAAAGCCTTAATCTACGTAGTAATCTAGGGAGTAACGGCAAGACAGGAAAATAAGTAAGCCCGTGTTATTCATTAAATACATTTATTATTTCTCTGTATAAACAACGGCATCCTGGTTGACGGCATAAGTAGTTCCACGCTTTTAATCGCTATTTCAGCTCATCTGAAAAGAGAGTACTTACCTTAGACAAAGAATATATAATAGTACAAGTACGGAAGTCTCACTCCGCAAAATCAATTAAAGAAATAGGGACTCTTGCGGTCATACAATAAGGTGTAGTTCAGATCGCACAGCGCTACTGGTCTATATTTTTATTAACCTAGAAGTTGCCTCTCTTGCTATCGCGTGACTCTTACCTCTTCTGATGACATTAGGGTTGACTTCTTTACTTAAAGTACAACCTAACCTACCTTTTACTTTTCTTTTTACTTTTTTCTGCCTTAGATCACTTATACGTCTGTGAAAACGTCGAAAAATTGTGAAGGTGACAGTTAACCTCTTTAATGAGTAATGCACGCACAATAACACAAAGTGACTGAAGTGAAGTGATCGCGAGTGTAAGACGTAGATTGTCACGCAAACTAAAGTATTAAACTTGGCCCGATTTCATCGGTTGTCTAAATAACAAGAAGCTCTATACTTATAGACGTATATATTAAGTATGATATTTACATATTGAATATAGAAATTGGCCGTTTGTCAGGGTTAAGTTTGTTTACTAAGAAAATTTAAGTCATCAACTTACATGGGACTCACTTGATGACTATGGTTCATCAGTGTCATTTAACAACGTATATACAGCGCCGCCGAATTCTTGTTTCAGCATCGAGGAAGAGTCTCAATATAAGGCCAGAACGTATAACACAAAACAAGAAAGTGTAATCCACACTTCACAGTCCTCACATACTTAGTCTGGCCATATGTACTGTTACAATTAAAAATAAACAAAATATAACATTTGAATTTGGAATCTGTCATTTAAAATAAATTAGGGTGATAAAACCGAAACAACTACTGAAGCGGTTCGCAAAGGGAGGTCACAGAAAATTTTTGTTTACGGATGAGATTTTTTTTACAATTGAGTAAGATTTTAATAAACAAAATGACCGAATTTATGCTCTTAGGTCTAAGGAAGCTTACCAATTAGTCCACAGAGTGCAACGTGGCCACTATCCGAATTCAGTGATAGTTTGGTTGGGTAGCTATGAAAGATTGACTGAGCCATACTTTTGTGAAAAAGGTATCAAAACATCGGTTCAAGTGTATCAAGATACTATTCTTGAGAAGGTTGTGAAGCCCCTTAACACCAATGTAACCAATGGTCCTTCCAGCAAGAATCGGCGCCGGATCATAAAGCTTGGTCTACGCACGGACTAGTAAAAAAAGAAGGACTCCGCGCCGTGATATTAGCAAGTGAAGCACCTTTATGCTAGTGTGTGTGCGGTTACGGGGTATACCAGTTACACATTTTTTTCTCCCTTAAATAATCATATATCCACAAATACTTTTATATTATTGTTTACACTTTTTCACATAGCACGACGGCATTTTTAATATTTTATTGCGACGATCTGTCACAGACGATGGCAAATCAAAAGTAAGCAAAAGTAAGTGTATGCGTGGGGCTATGTATTTACACGTTTACCGGCTTGTTTTGGTGCTTAAGTGTTATTTTTTTATATTTAAATATTAAACTAACACACTGTAAACGTAATACATGTTTCATGTACTACTAAATTTTATTTTTGTTTCAGTATTTATGGCAAGACTAGGTATAATATGAACGGTAATACATTATCCTGTCAGAATTTATTAATTCAACATTCCTCTTAACGACAATATACTTGAATTTCAACCTCATATAAACTCAGACGTGGAAAATATTATGTTGTAGGTAAAAAATGTAACACATACGTAATATTACATAACTAGAAAATATGTGTGGTCTTCCAATTACGATGTGTTAACACTGCATGATCTACGATCTCAATTTAAAGATGAGGACTCACTTTGTGTTGCTAGTCGGAGGCTTTTTCGTTTTAATCTCAGGCACGCAGCGGCAGGTCGCAGAACCTGTGAACAGTTCGACGTAAAGATTCGCATACGAAAATACGACACTCTCGTCAAAAAAACCATCATTAATCTTTTTACTTAGTGTTTATTTCATAATTATTTTTAGTTATATTGTATAAAATTACTCTACAGTATATTCGACTTGATAATTTTAATATGTCAAACTTTGTAATTGGCAATACAATGTCGAAGGTATATTGTCAAAATCGTGATATTACAATTTAACTAGTGATAATTAATCCGTAGATTGTCAATCAATTTCATTTCTTACAATTTAATGGCCTGGTTTTAGTGACATTGTAATTACTGATATTATAATAAATCTAGGTATAGTATAAATTAAGTTAGCAGTGTGAGACGTCGTGCGTTGTGATTGGTCAATTTTTTTTCAAACGCAATTTTCATAACAATTATTGTAAACAGTGGAGCGTGTATGCAATTTTCCATCTGAAATTATTGTTGAATTAGTAGTGAATAAGGGCCAGTTCGTTTCTGGTACTTACCGGCCGCTGCCGCGGCACGCTACGCTCGGCGTGTGCGTTGTGGTGTTATTTGTTTTTTTGGATCTATTAGTGAACAAAGGCTGATTCGCTTAGATAACAACTATGTAGTTGATTACACTACTGCATAACTAAAAAATTAGGACTGTACAATAAATACAAGAAACAGACCAATCAGTTACGGCCTCATAAACTAACGACCAGTAAAATATCATTGTCTTACAATATCACTATAGTGTACCCGTGATATTACAATGTCACTAAAACCAGGCTGTTAATTTGTAAGAAATGAAGTCGATTGACGATCTACAGTTTAATTATAATATCACTAATGAAATTGTTATATCACGGCGTTGACAATATACCTGCGACATATATAATTTAAAGTATTAATTTGAATAGAAATAATTAAATGTCCATAAAAGGTAAAAAATAACCATAAAACTTTTAAATCGACATACAAACCCTATTACTGACGCGGGACAAAATAACAAACATCCACCATATTTCGTAAGACCACCACATTTCGGACAGCTTTGTATAAATTTAATAACGTGCCTCGTCATTTCAAGATTTTGGTGGTGGAGAAGTTGGTGACGAAGATGATGGTGGCGGTGGAGGTGGTGTTGATGATGGTGGTTGTTTCGGGTCATTTGGGACATTTGTGTCTGCAAAGAAGAAAAAATCCTCACCAAAGACCCAGGTAGCTCTATAACGGAATCAAGTGTCGGAAACCGACAAATTGATTTTGTTGGCTCTTCTATCATCACTGTCTTAAGATAGTGATTGCAACAGTAAGGCTATATCAGAAATTACAAGTCTTTTGCATCTTAAAACAAATTTTAGATTTATCTGCTTATGTTTAATGACTATTCATGAGCAAAACATCAGAAAATCGCATGCAATGCCACGCAGTCGTATTAATAATTGTACATATCTCCGACTTTGGCTGAATCATTTGCAATTCCTTGAACATACATTCAATAATATCATTACAACTTACTATTTGGTAATGGTCCGCCGTCTCTTAAAAATTCCTCTCGTCTCATTTCTTCAATTGGCAATGTGCCCCTGAAAAAATTACGTTTTAATATTGCGTTTCAGCAATTTTTCAGGTAAAATCTTTGTGATTTGAAAATCAATGAAACGAAAAAGCACGATAGTAAAAAGAGACAGACATATGCATTCATAAGATTTAACGTGGGAGAAAGTGAGATAGGAAGCATTATACAGTGCTTTGGTACCAGGTGATCATAGATGAAGAAGAGAATGTCATATGTGTGACGCGAGTATACCTTAATATATTCTGATGTCTTGCGCATTTTTTTTACATAGTTTTACTACATAGACGCCAGGAGAACATAAATATGGTAGCGGTGATAGTATTGTCTTTCATAGCGGTCGAAATCATGTGTTATTCTAGCAACATGTACCAGGACATACGCAGCTTAGAGGTTCATGTACAATTTAGGTTTCACTTCTGATATGTGTATTTTATACGCACGCAATTATTATTATTATGTATTTATACTATTAATCATTTACAGAAATAATCTTTAACTTACATACACCTGCAAAACAGTTTGGACAATTTGTCTGCTGGATCAAATCTCTTGTAATACTTTTACTAAATCTTTTAATTTGATATTCCTCTTTCTAATTAATGTACATTTAGATCCTTCATTACTGTGAGGCTTATTGTCTTCAGACACTCTTGGGCCATTCGCCAAATCTAACATTCAATATCTGATTATTATATCATATATTCTTTGCTATCGGTGACCTCTGCGTCACCAATAGCAAAGAATTCACTAAATTCAGTTCAATCTCATAATCTGGCGCAATTTCAAGATTCAATAGTACCATATCTTTATTTTTATGCTTGTCATCAACTAAAATGATATTTAAGGCAAGGTTATATTTATTTCTGCCGCGAGTAGAGTAAAAAATATCACTAAATTAATGCATAGATTATTGTCATGTTTGGCACAGACACTAACTCGTGATACACGGAAAAGGACGGAAGGATCGTAAATTTTGTCCCCCGTGTGTCTTTAAGACTTAAAATATATCAGGAAATCTAATTATTATATGATCCAATTGATTATCATTTGATAGACATATGGCAAATTTTTTAAATATAATTTTAATTAACGATTTTCTTAAATTCAACGATAGATGGTTTTTTATACCCGGAGCTCCGGATTGTGCCATTTATATTAGAAGGTTGAGGAGGGAGCGAAGCAAATGTTATTAATCGTGGTTATTTTTTAGATGAACCCAAAATCAATCTACCCTCTCTTTTTCAGTGCAGATCATAATTATTGCCTATTAATAAATTCCTAATATTTATTATTCTTTTCTGTTAGTAACTTTTAAACATATTTTCTACGTAGCAAAGAAAAGATTATACACACACACACACACACACCCTTAACTATATATAAAATAGTTTCTGTTGACATCATTAGTTGTATAACGACCATTAATCGCCTAAAATATATTGATTGTGTTTTCTTTGACATTTTACAATGCACAACTGGGAAGAGACTGACCCCATGTCACGGGCTATACTAGATTGGTGGTTGAGGGTAATTTTGAAAATTGTAATTTCTTTTTTCAACACATAAAGTTTTATTATTATTATTAGAATATCGAATACTAATATAATTTCAACTTATGATTCGGGAGAGTATATAATATATATATGTACTACGATAATTGCTTGGTAATTAACTCCCTTGCTCATAAAAATAACTTTAGGCTTTACTTTTGGCCTTTCCGGGATCAGTATCTACTGGGCAAGGTCATGTTTATCATAGTTGTCTATTATCTATGCCTTACATTATCTTCTGCGCCTTTATCTATCTATTTATGTGTCGGAATCTTTGATCATGATAGCGAAACTCTCTATAAAAAAGCGAATCGCACGATAGTATGAAACGTGCAGTCTTTGATAGATTGACAGATGACGGCTTGTAAAAAACGGAGATAGCCGAAATTAACTACGTTACTCCAAATAAAAAAATGATAATAAATCAAAACCTACATTATATCTAACACACTCACCTTACTTAGGTACCCTAGTAGGTTATTTTATGTTGCTAATGTTATTGCTAAGTCCAGAACAGAGTTGTATCAAAACAGCATTTTTTGCTTGAGACCAATTTACAATAAGTTACCTGACAATATTAAGCGCGAAAATATATTCTACTTTAAAAAGTCACTCAAATCTTACTTAATAAAAAAAGCATAATACTCATTAAAATATTTTCTTGACGATAAAATAGTAAATAATAAAAATTAACTTCGACTGAACTCAATATCATTGTGTAAGCTAATGACATTTTACGAGTATTATAAATTAAAAAGAATAAGCCTATGAAATAATAACTATTGTATGATTGATGTTAATTTAAGTTTGCTTGGGATGTATATCTTTTTTTAGTATAGTACAGTATATTATAATTGTTACAGAAATTAAAACGTGAACTGACTATGCATTCCACTATAAGTTTGCATGCCTTATGGGTTAGGATAAGAGCACCTGTTAATTATAAGCCAACAACATCTTATTATTACCTTATCTTGCAAGATGATTTGATTTGATTTGATTTGAAGATTCGACAAACTATTCTAACAATTTGTTATTTTTAAAGTTATATTCCTCACTTCTGAGATTAATAAAAGTTTCGTAACCTAAATTTATGAACGATCCGGGACTCAAACCCGCGACCTCTCGTGTTCCGTCCGACCCAACTGACGTAACGTTCATAAATCTTGGTATGTCTAGTTCAACTCTCAGGTTGTGGTTTCATCTACAGGATCAGGATTACAGATGATTACCAACCCCAATAACTACATATTTGGAAATTGATTTGAGATGTCGCTCTTTCAAATCTAAACAATCCAAACTATTGTAAATTCGGGCCTCTATAACCAGTGAGATGCTCGTTTGCACAGGATGCCGGCTAGATTATGGATACCACAACGGCGCCTAATTCTGCCGTGAAGCAGTAATGTGTATGCATTATTGTGTTTCGGTCTGAAGGGTGCCGTAGCTAGTGAAATTACTGGGCAAATGAGACTTATCATCTTGTCTCAAGGTGACGAGCACAGTTGTAGTGCCGCTCAGAATTTTTGAGGTCATTCAAGAATCCTGAGCGGCACTGCATTGTAATGGACAGCGTGTATCAATTACCATCAGCTGAACGTCCGGCTCGTCTCGTCCCTTATTTTTATAAAATCATCATATTTTAGGTATATGTAGAATAAAATTAATCTTCGGAGGAATAAAAATAATGGGAGAGAGCATTAATATTATTTTGTTCGACCGATAGTCAGACAATTAATAAATAAGTCATCCGGTTACCTGACGCCAAGCAACAGCATGCATATTATATTATAAAACCTATTTATAGGACTGAGCTAGTACAGATAATCACTATGGTCATGAATCTTATTACCTATATCAAATTCAAATTCAAAAACACATTATTCATGTAGGTCACGGAAATGACACTTAATGAAAATTGTTTCTTATTGAATTTACCGAAACTTCGTAAAGGGTTGAGCTAATGAGAGGAAGTAGCAAGAAACTCATTGCCACTCTTTTAGGTCAAGATGTACATTTTAATTGTTTTACAAATCATTTCAATTACAATATATGCAAAGTGACGCAACAAAAATACTCAAATGTCAAAAACTGAAAGGCTTACACGAGTAAGTCAAAAAAAAGTAAATAAATACTTATAAACACAAGAGTTATTGAGTATAGTAGATGCATCAATCCACACATACCGTAAATAAATAGAGGCATTATGTGAGCATTTCATAAAATAAAATATATAATAATTTTAACTTTAAACGAAATAATAATAATAAAAAACACATCAAGCAGACCTCCCGGTAACAAGATCATACAGCCACCACGAGTAGCACCCGTTCACCGTCAGGGAACGACCCGCCCCACGTCGCCGCTTACAGTCGCCACGGGTGACTTTGATCCCATATAAAGCAGACCATAATAATATGCTTATATAATTATAGTACGAGCTCAAAGTAAAAGTATTTTTTTTATTATTGAAGATACTAGGTTTGCATGAGAGATGTATTTATGAAGTTATTTTATACTTTTTATTTTTTGAAGCCGGTTTTTAACTATAATATGATGGATTTTTTTAAATAAAAGTAATTTAGTCTTAGTCAAGTTATGCTACTTTATTTATTTTTCCTAGCAAAATTTAATTAATCTTAAAACTTCTTAAGTTTCAGAGAAATACAACATAAATACAAAATGTACGATGAAAAGTGGTTAGCGATCCTACCTACTAAGCTAGAGGTCCCGGGTTCGAATCCCGGTAGGTGCAAGCATTTATATGATGAATATGGATGTTTGTTTCCGAGTCGTGGATGTTTAAATGTATTTATGTATGTTTATATGAATTTATGTATGTTTAAGTAAGTATATTGTATTAAATATATCATTGTCTTGTAACCCATAACACAGGCTATATATGCTTAACTTGGGGCAAGATAATTTGTGTAAAAGTGTGTCAATATTATAAAAAAAAGAATAGATATCTATGAAGACTGACGGTTAGCACTCTAGATTCTAGAAAATTGTTCAACCAGCGCGAAGGTCGAAATGTGTTAATTTGTTCTTAGTATGAACTATGTTTAGCATGAAACACTTATTCGCATCACCTATATGCTAAATGTGTTAATATAAATAAAAGGCATTTATTTTCTCAAAATTGATACATTTAGAATTCTTTTTGATGTCATTTCTAATATAAACTAAGCAACTTTCCCAGCATTATTTTTTTGCGCTCTTTTTAATAAAAATATACAATATTGTAATGTCATTGCTATTGCTATAAAATAATCATAATCTAATCCCAGGCTGTCCGATCACTTAGATATTCAGCTGTGGAGTAGCAGGATTTACGACAGAGCCATTTTTTAATAAAACATTTAAATTTATTTATAGAATATGCCTGAGCAGTGGCTGGGACTTTATTATAAAAGTGTATACATGTATCTTATGAAGCCTTCTAGAATTAGTAACAAGCATTCCCTTATTTCTAGTGTTATACTAATGAAAATCACTATTAAGAGCAAAAAGGTGGTTTTTGTGAACGTTTATTAAATTTTCATAAATGTAGTGACAATTAACAGTCATAATTAATTTTTTGGAGTTGGGAGACTGTCTATAATAATAAACACTACAAGTGATCCAAAAGGGCCGTAAACTATCCCATTTCGTAAAAGGTATCTACGACCAAAAAAGGAGGTCTTACTCACTTTAAAGAAAGGCTTGAAACCGGTTTAAAATTAACAGTTATTAATGTTTAGGACCGGTTTGTTTCTATTATTACGTTCCGAGCGTAAACCTTGAAAGAGTCTAGTTTTAGCCCTACTTAACGGAATAATTCCGACCGACGGAATATTAACGACTGGTAGACCGTACCTTGGTGCAGTCAAGAGGTAAGTAAATATCACTTAAATTGGAAAAAAAGGGGGAAAACCCGATCTTAGTCGGTTTATTAAACCAAACCTTTATACATATACTTTAATTACCAAAACCATGCTAGCATAAAACCGAATCTTAAGATGTATATGCGCTTAAGGCGACGAGTAAGCAGAAAACACGCAAACAAGGTGTTTTTAGACAACATTTTTGGTGAAAATACAGCATTTCGAGCTATGAACACTACTTAATCCTGTTACACATATCCTTAAGTCTTATTTGTAGGTTGCTAATGCTTGCTGTTGGTTACAGTTAACACTCCAGAGCCTTTTTGAACTACCACTTTTCATTGCATTTAAACAAGTTTTTAGGCATGGCATGATTTTTTAGTACAACTCTCAGAAAAGTTATTCTTATAGCTTGGTCTTTTTTGTGTAGGTATATTTATTCAGATTAGTCATGAATAACTAGGATTGTAAGCATATAAACTGTGTTCCACGCAAGAATTTTGAAAATATTGGCTTTGTTACATAGATGGCGGACCGGAACCTCAAGTCAAATCGCTCAAGGTCGCTGGCATTTAGTGTCGCCTTAAACGTTAAATAATTTGAATTTTTACGTTTTGGTAACTTGGAATTTGGAAAAGGGAACGCAACCAACGCCCTTGAAAATGATGGCAAAGCTTGTGTGATTCCTGGAATATTGCAAGAGAATAACTAAACCAATATGGGCCGCAGTGATCACATAAAACCAGATGGACTTGATACGATCGTTGTCGATCTCTTCTCTAAAAAAAGACTAAGCTAGCAGGTAACTTGTTATAGAAAGAAATCATTCAAAAATGCAAAACATACTTACTTCTATAGCTTTTGTAGTAACTTGTAGATGCGTCTTATTAAAATAATCTTATTGAAAATTGGACTTTAAAGATCAGTTTAAATGTTTTATTACTATTTTTTCAAATCTCGCAACGCGTGTACCTATTTTACAACTTTATGGGAACTAGGTTATTGGTTAGAGAGTAGTCATAACATAATCTATCTAGGGTTATTAAGTGGTTAGGCCTAATTTGTTTTTCAGCTTACTCGCAAAATTAGGTACGTCAAAAATGCAGTCTTCATCGTAGCAATATTCTATATATGATGTAATATGTACCTAGAACTTATTTGTGATTTTTCTACCAAGAAAATTAAAAAAAAAAAGTTTTCAAAGTTTTCAATACTTTTCTTGATAGTCCCTTTAACAGTAATAGCCCGTTTATTGGCTTATTTTTGGCCAAAACGTTAAAACCCTATCTCTACGAAGTAGTTCATTGAATCGTAGGACTTCACTTATTGAAGGATCCAACAATCTGTGAGAAGAAGCAGCTAGACTTTGTCGTTTTGAATTAATTACTTAATAAAAATACGTGCTTACGAGAAAGTAGGACTATTTAGACATTAATACGATATATTTCTATCGTTGAAAATATGTCACATCTATACTCCAATCTTCCACTATATTTTGTCGTTTAGCTTAGGAAGTTTTTTTTATGACATTAAGATTGATTGATTGATGATTCTTGAAAAACCAAAAAATTCTGAGTGGTACTACCATTACATTCGTCCCCTTGAGACGTAAGATGTTAAGTCTCATTTGCCCAGTTATTTCAATAGCTATGGCGCCCTTCAGACCGAAACACAATAATGCTTACACATTACTGCTTCAATGTAAAAATAGGCGCCGCTGTGGTACCCATAATCTAGCCGGCATCCTGTGCAAAGGAGCTGGCAAATACCCACTGGTAAATGTTTATGATATCTGAATTAAAAGAATTTTATTTCCAAGCAAAAATCCAAACTTCATAAAAGCATATAAAACGTCTTGCGCAACATTATCACTCCGATGAAATTTCTTCTGCTATTTCTTCAAGCATAAACTCCGCTGCTGACTGTATGGGCTCCACTTCTGCCAACCAATCTATAGCGCCTGTGTCTTCCACCTTAGGTTCTTCTTCGCGACGATCAGTACCTAACAGCGTTTTTATATTATTCTCCAACGGTAGTTTTCTACTACTCATGCTATCACTCCCCTCTTCCACCTTGGGATCTACTTCACGACGATCAGTACCTAACAGCGTTTTTATATTATCATCTAACGATTGTTTTCTACTACTCATGTTCGCGGATTCTCTTCTACTGCTCATATCATTATTTTCTTTGTTTTTGTCTTCGTAAATTAAATCTCTGGAATCAGTAACATATGGTTAGGTATCAGCAAATCCATAAAGCTAAAAAAAAATACAAAAAATAAAAAAAACTTACCTATAGCTACATACTCAACACAATCGCTTACATTTTTCTCGATAGACGATATAAACGCTAAAAATAAACTTGTTTACAGTTTCAAATGTGTATTTTATTGCCAAGTGCTTCTGACATTGAAAATGGGATACAATAACTCTAAATGTATACTCCCGGTAACAGGTCAGCTGATTTTAACGGCAGAAATAATTGGATATCTCCCAACATCCCGGGAAACGCTCAGAAACAGTGATGTCCACTATTGTGTAATCGTCGAGAGGAGAAATAGTCATAATTGACATCAAGGTTAATTTTTCTTAAAAGTATCTACGACTTTTAGTTACTGTTTTAATAGAAATTATTCATTATTTTTGTTAAAATAAGAGGCCCAACCTTATGTGTGTTTTGACCCTTTAGAGTACTATCGTTCGGCCCTCATTTTCAACTTACGACAAGAACAATTTGGCTTTCGCAAAAATAGTTTAACTACGTTAGCTTCAATCAACCTTATTAAAAGGATTTCCAAAGGCTTATATAATAGAATACCCGTAACAACGATCTTTCTAGATATGTCGAAGGCATATGATGTGGTATTTGTACATGAAAATTTATTGCATAAGTTCGAAAAATCGGTATAAGAGGCAACGCGAATAACTCGATAAAAAGTTACCTAAAAGTCGGCAACAACGTACTGAAATATCAAGAATAGTTATGTGCCATAATAAATCCACAAAAATTGTTTACACTTCGGAATTTAGGGAAAATCAGAGTTGCGTCATTCCACAAGGAAGCATTTTCGGACCTTTGTTATTTCTATCATACATCAATGACCTCCCGGACTCTACAATAAATCAATGTGTACTTTTTGCCGATGATACCACATTAATTATTAATGAAAAAGACACAACTACACTAAAATACTACAGAAAACCATTATTAATTCGCTTAATGACATTCCTTGCCAAATGTCTTAATAATAATAACTTAAACATATTAAAAACAAAGATAATCCATTTTAATACTAACAGATATTTAATTGATAATTTGAACATAAAATGTAATGATCGAACACATAAATAATATTAAATTTCTTGGCATAATTGATAAAAATCTTAAATGGAAGGAACACAAGTATTATATAGAAAAAATTGTAAAAAATTGGATCAGTTTTTATTGCCATTAGAAAAAAGACAGGCGGTATCAGAACAACCCGTCGCTTGGTGTGCATACCACGGATATGTCTCATTCGTACTATACTATGGACTGATAATTCAATCAATCAGAGTTCAAAAATAATGTATCATGGATGGATAGCTGCAAGACACTTTTTATCAAAAAGAAAATACTAACACTGCCCTCTTAATTCTTGTATATTGGGGATATGTGTGTACATAAACACCCGGAATATTTGTCCAAAATGAAAGATCACTCTTCTGGGAACACTCGATACCCTAATAAATTACTTATACCCAAATGTCAATTGACACAAATTGATTGATCAATTGACAGGAAAATGTTCATTACATGACATCTGACCAACTTAAAAATAAATTAACAATATGGCTAATAAATAATTGTTGTTATTCAATAAATGAGGAGTTCACTGGAAACAAACGTCAGGACACTGGATTTATATATATTTGCACGCCTTGTAGGTAGGATATATTGTGAGGCTTTATCTAAAATAAGACCGATTGTAAAACTGACCTTATTCAAATGCAAATAGAGAACAGTATCGTTAGTTTTTTTGTGGACGTTAATCTCAGAAACGCTTAAATATTCAAATAGGTACTATATTTAAAATATAGATCATATCATAGATAATAGATATAATATGGCAAACTCTCCGTAAAATTCTGTGCTTGCTCCTATAATAAAATAATAAAAAGCTGGCGCACTCACAAATGCAGATGTACTATTATTATGTATAAGAAACAATTACTTTGTATGAGCTGCTAAAATAATTGGCCTTTGAAAAGTCAAACGGATCATTAGACACGGTAAAGCTGTATCGTTCGCATCAAAATAGACAACGCTAGGTTCTGGACTGGAGCCAACTGTCGGGCGAAACGGTGTCTCTGGTCTCGTCTCCGCATGGCCATTTCACACCAGCAGTTTATTGATCTTTGATATTGGATTCGACTACTCCACTAAGCCACGATTTATAACAATTTAAAAAAAATTGGGAGCCAAATCTTCTTACTATTATTTCACTCAATAAACTAAATGTGGTTGAATCTCCTTGGAAAGTATGAGTAAGACGTAAGTCAGGCTTGTTTGTTGTTGGTTTTAATGTTAAGTAAGCATGATTCCAAGTTCTCATCAATAAGACGTCTTCTCAGTTAACTCTTGATAATGTTCATGCTTGATAACAATAGCAAACGCGAGCTGTTTCAGCTGATAGTAAGAGTCGGTAATACTATTCCAAGCGTTGAAAACAATCATGTCTTTCTTCTCCAAGTCATTCAAAGTAGAACACTTGTGTTGTGAACTAAGATGACATTTTTCCGTCTCCAATATTTCCAATTCAACACTAAGACTTTCTTATTTAGTTCGCCATATCTTCTTGTTTTTTAAGCCAGCAGTTGTATTTCAAAGCTACTATTACGCCAGAACCGCATTTGAGGAGCCAAAGAGCCACATGCGGCTCTGAAGCGCACTTTGCCGACCACTGCACTAGGCGACCAGCATTAAGCATATGTACCGAAAGACTTTTAATAGGTAATATACCTTCTTTTTTATAGCTGTCTACCACTACTAACGATGACATAATATCACTACATACAAAATGTGGTAAAAATTTACTCACTTAAGGTCATTTTGTATAACAGTCACCATTCTTAATAATTGGTGATCCGAGATTGATATTTAGATCAATTTCCTGCTCTTGGTATTTCATTAACCGATCTATACAACTCTTTTTTCAAATCTAGATTGGTTTTGTTTACGATACAGTTGTTACGTATTGACTCTTCACACTATACTAGAGATGGAATAGTCGACAACTTTACGGTGTCAAAAATGATGACTAAGAAATTCACCCTATGGTACATTTTTCCAAAACACGCCTTAAGCGGTATAGGTAACTTCAATAACCTCGAACTGTTTGACCAATTAGCTGATCAAAACTTTGATATGGGCATTTAATAATTCCTGTATAAATAGAAGTATTATTGAATTTTGCAGGCCTGGCAACCCTAGATGCACTAGTGGGGGCACTGCCATACATCGGACGCAGATATATTTGTGCATCAAAGCACATTCACCTCGCATAGGAAATAGACTTGATCATTTCATCTCGAGTGTGGGATTACTTTAGTCTGGGTTGGCAGGAAGCAAGAAAATCACTCCATTTAAATTTAAATTACTTAATATTGTTCATTCGAACATTATAATAGATGACATATATA
Organism: Leptidea sinapis; assembly: GCF_905404315.1. Taxonomy (NCBI): domain Eukaryota; kingdom Metazoa; phylum Arthropoda; class Insecta; order Lepidoptera; family Pieridae; genus Leptidea; species Leptidea sinapis. The sequence goes on along the minus strand of NC_066280.1, from coordinate 13,241,194 downwards.
AATTTTTCACAAATTTTTCACATTAGAAAATAAACTTTTAGATACAGGTCTGAAATTTCGGGTTGCATATTCCTTTTGAGAACAGGAATATAGGAATACAGCTACCAAAATAACCAAGTAGGCGCGTCTAACTCTTTATAAGTTTACTCAATTATCTCTCGCTATTTACGTGGGTTATAGATTTTTGAACCTTCCCTTGTAGTGCCATGTGATAAAGTAAAATCTTACGCATGTTTCCAAAGTTTCATATTTGCATATAAAATTCAAATATTTTTATTCAAAATAGGATGTGATATCACGTATTGAAATCCAAAAATCACCACCCATTCCAAAAACAATGCCTCAGACCTGAGAAGAACGGGCGCAACAAACTCGGCGGGCTTTTTTTTGAATATTCTTTTGAATATCGTAATTCTTTTGTTTTGAACATTGTCTGGGATCTTGCTGTAAAAACATATACATCGCCCTACAAAAGACTTACTAACTCGACTTAGCCGAGTAGTAGGCATAACAAGTTTATGTTTGTTCTTCGTGTTAACATTATAATTGTCACAGTTTTTAGCAAATTCCTAATTGTGCTTATGAACATATAGAACATTATCAAGAATATATTGACAAGCAACAGTCAAAATGTTTATTTCTTTAAATTTTTCTCTTAATGATTCTATTAATAATGTATTTCGACACCTTGCCAGTTTTTGAGTAGTTTTAATGTTTGTTATTCTGATCTAGCTACAACTTCAAGAGACAATAATAAGGTTTTGTATGTGATATTAATTTTAACTTAACATTGGATCCTCATATAGAATTTTTGTATTTTTTTTTATATTTAGTGAACCAAAATGGGGAAGTGTATGATGACAAAGCCTAAAAGTCCAGAAATACTTTTGTGACCAAAATCAAAGAATGAATAATAGTAAAAGTACGGAAGTCTCATTCTGCAAAATCAATTAAAGAAATAGGGACTCTTGCGATCATACAATAAGGTGTAGTTCAGATCGCACAGCGCTACTAACATACATTTTTATTCACCTAGAAGTTGCCTCTCTTTCTATCGCGTGACTCTTACCTCTTCTGACGACATTAGGGTTGATTTCTTTACCTAAAACTACAGTTTTAGGTAAAGATTCGAGTGGCTTTCGGTGGATTCGTTTTATCTTATACGGTAAGGTACACCTTACCGTATATACAGGGTGTCCCAAAACTCAACGATAACCTGGTACCGGGCGAGAGGCCAAGGTATACCAGTTATGAAAAAAATAAGAAAAAAAATCTATGTCACTTAGTCAAGCGATGATAGACATTTTTCGAAAATGTAAAAAATTTGACACCCTTTGTCGCATTTTTAGGTACTGTGATCGCTATTTTCACAATTTTACAGTGATTTTTTTAATAATGTTATCTCAAATAACAGTGCTATTAATGGTAACCACAAATGAAAGTAATAATCATTGTTAACTAAGTAAAATAAATTAAATTTTGACGAGTAATGGTTTATAAAATTTATGTCAGTCAACTTTGACACTCAACGTTGGAAAAAAAATGTACTACACTACCTATGGGAAGTTTTTTTAAATGATGGTCCATTTAGTCTAGATTTCAAAATAGTACAACACTTGCCACTTTTCTTGCCAATAAACCTGCTATTTCGTATGATATGCGTAGGGATCCCTCAGTAAAAAAAATACCTGATATTCTTTTGTTTGAAAAGTTCGAAGTCTCCATTGTTTGTAATGAACAAAAATGATAAAAAGAAATGGATAGTAGTTATGGTATTTGTCAAAACGAGACGTCACTATCCGTCTCACTCACAACGACTCATCAGTCGTTCATAATAAAATTTAAACAATAACATTTAGTACGCATCGTTTCTTCGTTTACTGCGCTTCTCTCGTAAACGTGTTACTTTCGTACTATCGACTTTGGCTTGTGTTACCCTGGACTTGATACTCTATCCGTACTTGACGACTCTGGCTTTGTTTTTTGGACTTTGTGCTGTGAAAATATGCATCTTATCTACGGTGAGTGCCATTGTAATGCCTCTGCGGCAGCTCGACTGTATCGGGAGAGGTACCCGAATGTGGAGCGGCACCCAGATTATCGTGTCTTCCTAAATGTGCACGCATCATACTCGGAAGGACGATTACCCAGTGCTCGTACATCTGGTGGGAGACCTCAAGGAAACTACGACGCTGAAGTTGAAAATGACCCCAGTACCTCAGTACGTTCGATTGAAATTGCAACGGGTGTGGCGAAGAGTACCGCACATCGAATTTTAAAACGATACGATTTTCATCCTTACCATGTACAACGTGTGCAGAGCTTGTTACCACGTGATCACGCACCCAGAGTTGATTTCTGCAGAACCATGTTAGCGAAAATTCGTGAAGATCCGGATTTTCTAAATAAAGTTTTGTGGACTGACGAATCGACATTTAAAAGAGATGGTTATTTATACTTACATAACCTTCATAGTTGGCATACGGAAAACCCGCATTTGATGCGTGAGGATCGATCCCAATACCAATTTAAAGTCAACATGTGGACAGGAATATTAAATGGTCAAATAATTGGACCATTTGAATTCACTGAAAATTTAGATGGCGCCACCTACTTGCATTTTCTTCAAAATGATTTGCCGACATTGCTAGAAGATGTACCACTCAACATCTACAGAGAAATGTGGTATCAACAAGATGGTTGCCCAGCACATTATGCCCGGCCTGTAAGAGAATATTTAAACGAATTATATCCCGGTAAATGGATCGGACGCCTTGGACCAATTTCATGGCCCCCTCGGTCCCCAGACCTGAATCCAGTAGATTTTTTTTACTGGGGATGCATAAAAGAAAAGGGTTACTCAAAACCAATTCAAAATGTAACAGAATTGCGCCAAAAATTGATGCAGCATCAGAAGAAATGAATGCGAGGAGATTTGCAAGACTGGTGAACAGGTCATTTCTGAGGCGATGCAGAGCTTGTATTCGTGCTGGAGGGAAACAATTTGAGCATCTGCTTTAATTTTAGGATAATAAAGTGTTACGATAATTTACCGTTTTATTTTGATTAAATTTTCCATGAGTTCCTTTCGCAAAAAATACGAAATAGCAGTTTTATTGGCAAGAAAAGTGTCAAGTGTTGTACTATTTTGAAATCTAGACTAAATGGGCCATCTTTTAAAAAAACTTGCCATAGGTAGTGTAGTACATTTTTTTTCCAACGTAGAGTGTCAAAGTTGACTGACATAAATTTTATAAACCATAACTCGTCAAAATTTAATTTATTTTACTTAGTTAACAATGATTATTACTTTCATTTGTGGTTACCATTAATAGCACTGTTATTTGAGATAACATTATTAAAAAAATCACTGTAAAATTGTGAAAATTGCGATCACAGTACCTAAAAATGCGACAAAGGGTGTCAATTTTTTTACATTTTCGAAAAATGTCTATCATCGCTTGACTAAGTGACATAGATTTTTTTTCTTATTTTTTTCATAACTGGTATACCTTGGCCTCTCGCCCGGTACCAGGTTATCGTTGAGTTTTGGGACACCCTGTATATAAGGTCATCTGATAAAAGTAGCTCAGTTTTTTCTATAATATGGTATGCATGTAATCGTAATTTTAAAGCAATATTCTTTCGTCGTCAAATCCACATTAGTTGCAGATTGTAATGTATGTTTGACTATGTCGTGGTCTGGAAGACCACGACATAGTCAAACTCAGTTTAAAGGACATAAATAGGTAGCTATCATGAATGGTAAGTACATTACAATAATAACCACTTTAAATTAGATTGTTTCCGCGTCTGACGTAGAAGTAGACGTCTGAGAAGTGACATCTGTTGTCACTGTCTGCTCGCGCGTGCTTCACTGCACGCTCGGAAGTCCCTACTGGCTGACTTACTGTACAGAGGCCGCCGCACTGACCTGTATACATACCATTGGACAGGCTGTTCCCTAAGTTTGCCTTTTTTATGCCTATTTGAAGCGCCACTCGCGAGCATCCAGAGAACTAATTTTGACGTATAATACAAATGGCTGCGAAGGAACGTACAAAATACTGTGAAGTATTTTTTATTTTAAAATTAATTTCGTTCGTTTTCCGTGTTATTTATGCTTCAAGAATCAACGTAATAAAGCGGGGATGAGATAGGCCTGCCGAAATATAGCCCCGCGTAGTAATATAAAGACATACTGATATCTTCGTGACGTCAAGCAAACATAACCAATTAAAATTACTGTTTGTATATAGACGTCGCGCAGACATTAATATGACAGGGTTCCAACGCGCGGGGGATAACCCCATCATATAAATAAGGACATTAATTCCTCTCGCAATCACTCGTTTCTAAAATAAAACATTCCGTGAGTACCGAAGTCCGCCGCGATATCACATCCGTTTGACTCGCACCGGAAATTAAGCATTTATTTCGCAGTCATTTTACTGTCATCCCACACGCCACTCGAATCTTGGGGGAGTATCGCTGATTACGGTGATTTGAGAAGCATTAATTTTCGAATGGGTTTTGACGTTCAATAAGTGATTCCAAATCCCACTTTGAATTTAAATATATAAGCTGAAAATTGGCAGTAACCTATTATTATATGAAATAATGGTCATTAGTGTCTGTTTGGGAGTAGAGTAGTATAGGGAAGGTTCTGTTTATAAACAATTTGGGTTGCAATATTAAATTTGTTTCATATATGCATAATTTCAAATTGCGTCTTTAAGCTCTGTTTAAAACCTACTCATTTTATTTATTTCAGTTACTGATATGCTTCTTATTAAGACCTTTAAAATTAAGGTCTTATTTAAGACCATATTTGTTTTTATCAAATAACGGATATAGCTTATAATTTGTGGCAATGTTATTCAATTTCAATTTCAAATTCAAATATTTTTATTCACAATAGGACTTAAAATAATTTATTGACCGTAAAAAAACCTAGGTAACCTTTCGAAATAGTGCGCCTCAGACCTGAACGGAACGGGCGCGAAGTCAAAGTCAAAGTTTTTATTTCCATAAACATTTTAGATTGATGTTACAAAGACAAACATGTAGTTTGTCACATTTATTTTATAAAATATATTTCTAAATCATTACTAACAATAATATAAATTTAACAAAAGATTAGTAGCAGTATTATATAGTATATAGTCAAGTTTAATGAATATAAGCAGTTTTTACTAAGGTATATTTTCAATTTAAATGAGAAATACCTATTTCACGATACCTCTCTTATTATTTTTGGGATGTGATTATAGATTTTTATGCACATACAAAAACAGTTTCTCTGAAATAATGTAGTTCTACAGTAAGGTACTTGTAGTTTGGTGGGGTCCCTGGAAAGAAGAAGAAACTGCGCGGGCTTTTTATTCTTAATTTAGTTACAATATGTAGTATCGTACACATAAATTTATAATTAAATTGCCTGAGGGCGTTCGCTCCATTCCCAGTCTGTGGTATCTGTATGTTATAGTAATCTTTATCACACAAACGTTTTTTAACTTTCTTAAATTTCTTTTGAATTTGATAACACATTCGTTTTGTACATTTTCTGGGATCATGTTGTAAAAGCATAAATATATACATCGGCCAATAAAAGACTTACTAACCGAGTAGTAGGCATAAGAAGTTTATGTCTGTTCCTCGATTTAACATTATGTTTGTCGCAGTTTCTAGCAAATTCGTCAATTTGCTTATGAACATATAGAACATTATCAAGAATATATTGAGATGCAACAGTATACATATAATATGTTTTAAGATTAATATCATCTTAATATATATAAATTACGTGACACGTTGTTTGTCCGCGATGGACTCCTAAACTAATGAACGGATTTGAATGGGGATTACTTCATGGAGTGCAGTTTAGTCCAACTTGAGAGATAGGATAGTTTTTATTTCGATTTGGGACCCATAATTATTTTTATTTCCAATATTTGTTTTGTATGGACATATTTTCTATGAGAGATTTATTGACGCGCGGTTTGACAGTTCCGCTGTGAAACAATTTCATTATAACAACAGGGGGCATATTTTACGAAATAATTATTGATGTTATGAAATATTATTAACCAATTCATAATAAACAGTATTTTATTTATGTACCTACATGAAGATGTACCTGGAAGATGTACAGAACAACGTCTGTTGGGCAGCTAGTAATGAATATAAAATGCATTGAACCCCAGAGAGAACTATATTTAAACGTTCACATGCATAGATGCAGCTTTGCATTGGCCGAGGGATAAAATAACAGCATGTTAGTGTACGATTATAACTGATCAATGGGGATCTCTACACTTTTAATATATCTTGTCGGTTTGTATGTCATTTGCGGAAATCGATATCAAAAAATAAAACTTTTTACTAACAATACCGTTTTAGAAAACAAATTTCTGAAAAAAAAATGTATTTTCTTGCATTTTGAAGCTTACCAAGTAAACGACCACCAGTGGCGCTTATTCTGCAGTGATGCAGTTATGTGTAAGCATTATTGTATTTCGGTCTGAAGGGCGCCGTAGCTAGTGAAATTACTGGGCATATGAGTCTTAACATCTAATGTTTCAAGGCGACGAGCGCAGTTGTAGTGCCGCTCAGAATATTTGGGTCTTTCGAGAATCCTGAGCGGCACTGCCATAAAAATGCTACTCATAAGTTTTTGTGAACGTAAAAAAACACAGTCGAATTTAGAACATAACAACACAATTAAGTCATTTTGTTTTAAAGCCGGTTAAAAATAGTAATAAATTATGAATCCTATGGGAATGTTCACGTGTAGCCTACGGAAATACAAAGTTATATTGATTTTGTCATTAGTAATGCAAATGTACGGCCAGCATGGAAACACAATCGATCACTGCTAGTCATGTTATAAATCTAATAAAATTCTTCTTCTTCTGACCGAAACACAATTATGCTTACACATTACTGCTTCATGGCAGAAAAAGGCACCGTTGTGGTACCCATAATCTAGCCGGCATCCTGTGCAAAAGACACCCACTGGTACTTTTGTTTGGATCACCGATTCGGTCCCATTTAAAAAAAGAAACATATGAGTAATTATTGAGGGATATCCCAGGCATACATTTAGTGTTTTTTTTTTGTTTTTCCCACGCTTATTTACGAATGTCACACGAACGTCGAGTTTACGCAAGTCATTGAATTCCATAACTAGGATCCTGCCGGGTTGACCGGCGTAATGGAAATTAATTCATTGCTAACTTCCACGTTTCGATCCTGAACCAGCTCCGAATAAAAACTCGCCTGTATATTGACATATAATTGGTTAGTGTACCTGCCTACTAAGATAAAGGTCCCGAGTTTGAATCCCGGTAGGTGCAAACATTTATGATGTTTGTTTCCGAGCCATGTTTATATGCATTTATGTATGTTTTAGTATGTATATTAAATATATCGTTGTCATTTACCCAGAGTACATGCTATGCCTACATTGGTGCAAGATAATTTATATAAAATGTGTCAATATTATTATTATAATTACTAGCTGACCCGGCAGACTTCGTACTGCCTCAATCAATAAAAAAAGACCTTAACTTTTGTATAAAATAAACAAAAGGAACCATTTTTTTAAGTGTTACCCGTGTTTTAAGGAAGTTTATTTTTTACCTGCTCAGAAAGTTTGAAAGATATAAAAAATCTAATTAGTTATTCATTTTAAACTATTATTTTTATTTGATTTCTGAGCGACGGGGGACACGTCGGAGGAAAATCAAAATTGTTGTAAAAACGGGGATTTTCATGTTTATTCAAACCTTTTAAACCTTCCCTGGACTTCCACAAATAATTCAAGACCAAAATTAGCCAAATCGGTCAAGCTGTTTTCGAGTTTTAGCGAGACTAACGAACAGCAATTCATTTATATATATATACTAGCTGACCCAGCTAAACGTTGTATTGCCGATATTAAAATCGCGATACAAAAGTAACTGTTGATCGTAGATGGGTCAAAATTCGAAGTTGTATGTATTTTTTAATGTCGACTCATAATCAAACAAATTAAAAAAAAATGTCAAAAAAATTAAAAAAAAAAATTGGCGTGGACGACCCTTTAAATTTAGGGGGATGAAAAATAGATGTTGTCCGATTCTCAGACCTACCCAATATGCACTCAAAATTTCATGAGAGTCGGTCAAGCCGTTTCGGAGGAGTTCAATGTTTAACACCATGACACGAGAATTTTATATCTTAATCTTAATATATATAAATCTCGTGTCACAATGTTTGTCCTCAATGGACTCCTAAACTAATGAACGGATTTTAATGGTGATTACTTCATGGAGTGCAGTTTGGTCCAACTTGAGAGATAGGGTAGTTTTTATTTCGATTTGGGACCCATAAATATTTTTATTTTCAATATTTGTTTTGTATGGACATATTTTCTATGAGAGAATTTATTGACGCACGGTTTGACATTTCCGCTGTGAAACAATTTCATTCTAACAATAGGGAGCATATTTACGAAATAATATTTGATGTTTTGAAATATAAAACAGTTGTTTTTTTACTATCTACAGAACAACGTCTGTCGGGGCAGCTAGTATAAGATATAGATATGCAGTCAACGTATTCAAGCTTGGAAAAAATATTTATGGATGGAAATACTGAAGGCAAAGATTGCGCGGTCGTTCCCTACACTATGGACTGACCAAATTAAGGGTGCTATACCTGCCAATGGCCTTGGGTGACTTGTTGTTGTTGAAAAATATTCAATGCCGTTTAGAAGTAGTTACAAAAATTCAAACAAAAAAGGCTTCACTTTGAGATTTTTTTCACCTATTTATAACAGTACAAAAATTATTTCAAACGTTCAAACTAAAATTTAATGTCCAATAAATAACATATATTTTTTTTGTTCATTTATATTCACTTAATAAAGAATAGTTACACGGGGAACACCTCTTGTTGCCAAGCCTTAAAGACTGGTCACCCAAATTCTCCACGGTTGCTAGAGACGAACTCGACAGAATCTGGTGGAGGCAGATCATCGGCTCCAGATGCAACCCATAATGCTGACCACGGTCCTCAGACGTGAGGGACCGACCCCAGAGAGAGCAACGACTATTTTGTTCTTAGAAATGTTTTTTTTTTATGAAAGTAAAGGACGAGACGAGCAGGACGTTCAGCTGATGGTAATTGATACGCCCTGCCCAATGCAGTGCCGTTCAGGATTATTGAAAAACCCAAAAATTCTGAGTCACCTTGAGACATAAGATGGCAAGTCTCATTTGCCCAGTAATTTCACTAGCTACGGCGCCGTTCAGACCGAAACACAGTAGTTCTTACACATTACTGCTTCACGGCAGAAATAGGCGCCGTTGTGGTACCCATAATCTAGCCGGCATCCGATGCAAAGGAGCCTCCTTATGGTAAAATAAGCCTACACTGATGTGTACCTAGAGATTTATTGTTACCTAGTAAGAAGTGGTAACCATTATGTGAACAAAACATAATACAAGATTTATCGACGATACGTCACTCGAACGGTTGGCTCAGTGGAAGAGCACTCGCACAAAACGCGAGAGGTGGCGGACTCGAGACCCGCATCGTTGATAAAATTTGTTTTCAAATTTAATTTGTGTAAGAAGTAGATAGCTATTCTACTGAAAAAAAGTATTTTAGAACGTTATAAATATATTGGCAAATTAATTGATTGTACCTAATTATTAAATTGACTCAATTGACATTGTTCAAGTTAGAACTGGTATCGTTCCGTCGAGGATAAAATGTTCATTCATGAACCAGTCAAAGTTCTGAGGCTGCGTGAGTCAACTGTAATGAATTAGGTATAAAATACACAACATGCCTATTCATAATACAACTCATTCTAACTATCTTACTCATCAATAAACATTCAGGCCGACGTGCCTGTATAAAGCAGATAAGGAAAAATAATATACTACACTGCGAAACAGAAGCATGGCAAGCTATTTTTAATATGTACTAGTGAAATATGTTCTTTCATAGAGGCCATTGTCATAGAGCGCAGACGTGGTCGCTTACTATGAGCCTGATGAGAAAGCTCACGGCCGCTCAGATGGCAATGGAAAGGGCTATGCTCGGAGTTTCCATGCGAGATCGAATCAGAAATGAGGAGATCCGTAGGAAAACCAAAGTCACTGACAAAGCCCAAATGATTGAGAAACTAAAGTTTCAGTGGGCAGGGCACATAGTTCGACGGACAGACAGACCGTTGGGGCAGTAGATTCCTCGAATGGCGACCACGTACCGGAAGACGCAATATTGGTAGGACCCACAAGATGGACCGACAATCTGGTCAAGATCGCCGGAATACGTTGGATGAGGGCAGCGCAGGACTGATCATCATGGAGATCATCGGGGGAGGCCTTTGTCCAGCAGTGGACGTCTTCCGGCTGATGATGATTGTCATAGAGGCCACGGTTCCGTTAGTGGGCAGGGCACATAGTTCGACGGACAGATGGCCGTTGGGGCAGTAAATTACTCGAATGGCGACCACGTACCGGAAGACGCAGTGTTGGTAGGCCCCCCACAAGATGGACCGACAATCTGGTCAAGATTGCCGGAATACGTTGGATGAGGGCAGCGCAGGACTGATCATCATGGAGATCTTTGGGGGAGGCCTTTGTCCAGCAGTGGACGTCTCCCGGCTGATGATAATTGTCATAGAGGCCACGGTTCCGTTATGAAAGAGGACAAAGGCGCGTGCGGGTCACCTACTGTTAAGTGATCACCGCCGCCCGCAATACCAAGGGAATCACACTAAAAGGCCGGCACCTTTTAAAAGTACGAGCAACACCGCGCAATGTCTAATAAACTTTATTCAAGTAGACTTAAACTAAGCGCTTTTTGAATCGTCACTATAAACATTTCTTTTATTTAGTGAAACTACCACATGTTCGGAAAAAGTTGAGCTCGTGAGAAGAACATAAAAGAAACTCAACGGCCACTCTTTTCAATCTTGTACAACCAAACTCAATCCGTAGTTTGGTGGTACGTGGCTAAAATTGCATTGTAGAGGAACACATCTAGATAGCTTTAAGGACGAATTGAAAAGCTAAATGGTGTAGTAAATAATTATTATTAGTAAGTCGGTTGTGGCATATTGTATATTATGCTTTTACAACAAGAACCCAGAAAATGCTCAAAGCAAATGTATCACAGAATTCAAAAGAATTGTTTAAAACGTTTGTGTGGTACAGGTTACTATAACATAAATTACTTTATTAATGATATCACAGACTGGAGCGACCGTCCGTTCTTCTCAAGTCTGACCGTTTGAGACATACTTTTTGGAATGGGTGGTAGTTTTTGACTTTCAATAAGTGTATATTATAGCCTATTTTGAATTAAAATATTTGATTTTAATTTGAATATTTTGAAACATAAAATGAAAAAATCGAATCATTAAATACCTACGTAAAACAATAGATGAAATCAGCGGCAAAAAGCGATATTTGTAATATCTGTCAATCTCTGAAACCTATAGCTGAACAATGGAGATAATCTAGTTTAGATAACTATTCAAGTGGCAGCGATAATAGGATTAAATTCTGTCGATTACCGCTCTGACGTCACGGAGTTATTAGATGTACCCGTATAATCGATCGACTATGTCAGTGGTGCTCAAGCTTGAACTGCTGGCGATCTACCTCAAAATTGTTAGACTACGATCGATCGACTCTGAGAGGCTTCAAGTATGTGTGATGAAGGATTGTCGTCTAGGTAGAGTGTCACGATGACATAGATATTAGTTTTGCGCACAACAATATGCATATTTTAGTCAAGGTAAGTGTAGGTCTGCTCTTAAAAAGAAAAAAGTCATAATTATTCAAAATTGCGAGTTTATTGGTTCTTACAAAACAAAGCGTTATAGTGTCTAACGTTCTAAACTTAACTAAAGAGTGACTTTGGATGTTGAATCTGTATGACACTGCATGTCCTGAGCATACTTTTCATAAGATGGTACGTAATTACCGATTTTAGTTACCTAAAACAAAATCTGTGAATAGTTCTATATCGGATTTTTTTCTAGAGATCGACTCAAAAAGCACTCGATCAACCGTTTTAGCACCCCTGGACTACGCCATTGAATACGAGCAACAATGATTGCATGCACATTATTGAATTATCATTTAAAAGCCGCAACTGTGTCATTGGAGGACACTGGACAGTTAGTCTTCTCTTCTTCCATATTTTTTACAACTTTTCGTTCAACTAAATTGACAAAATGTTGAAATTAATGGTAGCAGCAGTTATAAACTCCGCGTCCATCTTGAAGGACTGCCGCTCAATAAATGATGATGGATGATCGTGTGAATGCTTACACGATGATTTACTTGCCGATGACAGACGATAATACAAGTAACGATCATCGCAGATAGTGGAGAGGAGGCTTTAGGCTAATATCTCTAGACTTTGCTAGGACTTTACTTAAAAATTTATAAATTTAATAAAATTTCTGATAATTTTTTTTGTCGCTTTTTCCTACAACAGTTGCGGTAATAATCGCTTGACAGACTTAGAAGAACCGCCATTCGTCACCGCGATGTCTTGATTTCAAGTTTCGTCCTCATATTACCAATGGGAGGCTCCTTTGCACAGGGTGTCGGCCGGATTATGGGTACCACAACGGTGCCTATTTCTGCCATGAAGCAGTAATGTGCAAGCATTATTGTGTTTCAGTCTGAAGGGCGCCGTAGCTAGTGAAACTACTGGGCAAACGAGACATAACATCTTATGTCTCAAGGTGACGAGCGCAATTGTAATGCCACTCAGATTTTTTGGATTTTTCAAGAATTCTGAGCGGCACTGCATTATAATTGGCAGGGTGTATCAATTACCATCAGCTGAACGTCCTGCTCATCTTGTTCCATAACGTCATAAATAAAAGATAATGTTTATGTTATACCAAATAGCAGGTGTTCACCAGCAAGTTTGTCGTATTAAACAATCTAATATAACTCACTTATTCAGCAACTGCGGATAGTTCTAAACTGCAGTTTGACGAACCGTTGATAATAAACATGAGTACGCTGAATTAAGTGCCGTAATCTGTTGAGTACGATAGGGGACAGCATCGGCCATTGACAGATTACATAATTATATTATACCGCAACATGCGGGTAGATACGAAAACAATTATTGAACGCTTACGGACGGGCACAATAAGTCAAAGAGGATGTAAATACTACGTAATGAGAGGCGGAATGGCCTAAGTAATAATTTAGTTTAGTATGAAACGTGCAGTGACTTGACATAAGTTTGAAATAGTAGTAATTACAGTGTGACGATTGGCGAGGAAGTATAATCCGGCTAAGTTTGAAAGCGAACATGTTTGCTTGAATCGTAGTGGATTTCGGCTATCTCCGTTTTTTACAAGATTATAACCGTCATCTGTCAACCTAACAATGATTGCACGTTTCATAAAATCGAGTGAATCGCATTTTTGTTAGAGAGTTTCGCATTGCATCTGCAGTCATCCTGAAAACGAGATCTGGAAAGGTCATGAAACTTCGGGTTAACTAAAATAATGATAAAAATGTAACTTTTACTTAAAAATTTAATGTAAGAACACACTTAAATCCTTTAAAAGTGTTTTATTTTAATGTATATCTTTATTATAGGCCGGTACCTACAATTGTAACTCCCGTTCTAAAGAACAAAATTTTAATGCAATTTCTGTTTGAAAGCTGATGCGATAGATATTGTTCTTAGTCATGATAAATGTTAGTCGCAGACTTAAATATTTTTAATTTAAGTTTTTTACTTTCGGATATTTATACTTTCTTTTGTAATTTACCAAATTCAAATACGACAGCAATGTGCTCATTCGGCAGACTATACAGAGTGCTTAAAAAAAACTAAATAAATGTAAATAAGTAAAAGTAAATAATAATAATGCTTTAATATATTATTACGAGCGTTTCCACGTTGAATTGGTTTTCGAGGATCGATTTTTGTTCAGAAAATTCATGAATTTGTCTAAAATAACGCCAAAATTACTTTTCATAACCTTCAAAATCTGTCCAGACCTTTAATAAATAACCTTTGTAATAAAATAGATGTTATTTTGACATTTAAAACACACGCTCCACTTATTAAAGTTAATAAATAAATACATTATTCTGTGTTAAATTTAATGCGTAAGTATCCATCCCACCTCTGTGGAAAAAAAGATGTAGGAATAGATATATGTAATATGATAAAAAAATAAATGATGACCCATGCCAACAGACTCAAAACTGATCATTTCAAGAAACTAAATGAGCAATTTTTGGTATTCTATCCACATTATAATCAAAACGCAAAACAGTTACGAATTGTACAGATATTTAATATTTGGCACAGATACCAAGATATCTTTGCTACCAACTGAGCGATGCCAGAATCGTTATTATTTTGAAATCCGTTCTATACAATGGACAATGCAGCTATTTATTGATGGCATTCCAATACTATAGCGATGAGTGATTGGTTTTTTATTGGTCTTGGCTGAACAGGCACGCTCTTCGATTATTATGCCACGACTACAAAACTGCATAATAATTATTGATGTCATTTTTGGGTGAAATAAAATTGACAGATTTTCTTACAGTGAAGACAAAATACGAGTCCGGTAGATAATTTAAAATTCTCTTGCTGTTAGACAACCGATAAAAACAGGCAAGGAATATTAGTTTAGTGTGCGTGACAAGCTACGTCTTACACTCGCGATTTGTGTGGCACTTTGTGTTAGTGTGCGTGATTTCTAAACTCTTTTTTTCGACGTTGTAACAGCTGTTGTAGTCTATCTAGACGTATAAAATAGGATCTAAGAGGAATCCATACTTGGGATAGCTCTACAGAAAAGGATACGACCCTTGACTAAGACGAATATTCACCTTATATTTACTGGATGGATGGCGCCTATTTCTGCCGTGAAGCAGTAATGTGTAACATTACTGTGTTTCGGACTGAAGGGCGCCGTAGCTAGTGAAATTACTGGGCAAATGAGACTTAATATCTTATGTCTCAAGGTGACGAGGGCAATTGTAGTGCCGCTCAGAATTTTTGGGTTTTTCAAGAATCCTGAGCGCCACTGAATTGTAATGGACAGGGCGTATCAATTACTATCAGCTGAACGTTCTGCTCGTCTTATCCCTTATAGTCATAAAAATATTGTCGAAAAAGTATCAAAACAACGTAGAAACATGCTGCAGGTACAAGATATTATGTAGTTCAGTAGATACAAGTGGAAGGTCACAAGTTATTGATCGACAGTCGACTCAGTGCTGTTATGCAACTGACTGTGCTGGCTATATAGGTCAGAGAGCAGGCAGCCTCGCCACAGACGTGCGCAGAACCTACCCCACGCTTCCATACCACCTACACATATCAAGAAAATTCAACGGATAAACTACTTAATGACGTTTTCAGATTCATATTACTTCGAGGCCTTTTTAAGTCATTAATTATCAATCAAATTCTAATTAAAATATTTTTATTCAAAATAAGATGTGACATCCTTTATTGAAAGTCTAAAAACTACCACCCATTCCAAAACGAATGCCTCAGACCTGAGAGAGTTCTGAGTGAGAAAAAATTCTGAGTGGCTGAGTGGCATAGAAATTCTGAATGGCAGAGTTCTGAGTGAGAAAATTCTGAGTGGCATTACAATTGCGCTCGTCTCCTTGAGACAAGATGTTAAGTCCCATTTGCCCAGTAATTTCACTACTTACGGCGCCCTTCAAACAATAATGCTTACACATTACTGCTTCACGGCAGAAATAGGCGCCGTTGTGGTACCCATAATCTAGCTGGCATCCTGTGCAAAGGAGCCTACCTATATATACAGTTTACTATTATATTAGATAGATGATACAACACGATAGGTTCTCGTAGCAATAGCTAAACAATATAAATAAACAAGTCTGCATTAGCGTTGGCAGCTGGCAACACTCTAAATATATCGACGATTTACGAACACCGCGAGATGAAAACAAAGCAATCATCCTCGTCGTTTGAACGCCGGCCAGACTCAATAGCTGCTATCTCAGTGATTCTAGATTTATACACATTCCTTCCTAATGTCATCTGCTGCAGTATTTGAGAACTAGCTGTTACGCGCGACTTCGTCTGCATTTACCAATAAAACCATATCAGTTGGAGTACCACTTAGTGGTGTTACTGGCAGCATTGCATGCATAAACAAAACAAACAAAATTATTTTTATTTCGTAGGTAAATTGCATTACACTTGAAATATGTCATTTGTTTTTTTACAGCTCGTTCGGAAGGCAGATTTCCTTAGAGAAGAACGAGCAAGAAACTCTAAGGTTGCTCTTTTAAAAACAGAATGGTATTACAGATTCTCAACTATTTTCAATTTAATTTTACAAATCATTACAATTACAATAGGTATATGCAAAACGATACAACAAAATACACAAATGTCAATTACTAAAGGTCTCACACGAGTAAATCAAAAAAAAAGTGTAAATTAATTAGTAAAAATATAGTTATAGTTATTGTGTACATACTTAAATTACAATACAGTAGATGTATCAATCCACACATAACGTAAATAAAAAAATACCATATACTTATACAAAACAATCATAAGCGTGTACACCTTCCTTAAAGGCCAGCAACGCTCCTGTGATTCCTCTGGTGTTGCAAGAGAATGTGGGCGGCGGTGATCACTTAACACGAGGTGACCCGTACGCTCGTTTGTCCTCCTATTCCATAAAAAAATCTATAATTCGTAAGAATCGTATTTGTTCGACCGTTTCTTCTCAGACATCTAGATACTTTGCAAATCCCACTACCACGAAACAGACTTCTCATTATTAGGGTTCCGTAGCTAGATAGCAAAAGGCGGACCTCTTACGGATGCGTCATGTCTATCTGTTTGTTCGTGTATGTCACAGTCACTTTTTTGGTACACAAAACTATAAGAACTATACTGTTGAAACTTGGTAAGTATATAATATATTCTGTTAACCGCCTTAACATTTTCACACAAAAATAGAAAAAAAAATTTTTGGGGGTTCTTGCTTAGAATTGAAACTATTTATACATATATTACAACTAATTTTTTTTTAACCCATACGTGTATCGGTTTATATATATGTTTATTTACAGGTATCTAGGGATAGTTCTTCAAAAATGATATTGAGGTATCTTATATAATTCCTAATGAACAGTTTGCGCGAGAGACACTTCCAAAGTGGTAAAATGTGTGTAACGGTGTAAAAAACGGATGATGTAACGTAACTTTTATAATTATTAGTTACTTAATGGCATAAGTAAAAACTATTTTGTTTAAGAATTAGCGTTACAATAATACCTAATCCATGACCAGTCACAGCCTTCATAACTAAGATACTACATAAATAAAAAATAATTGTATTCCTATTTCATTAGTAAACGTTTTAACTTTTTTTATGAATATAAGGGACGAGACGAGCAGAATATTCAGCTGATGGTTATTGATACGCCCTGCCTGTTACAATGCAGTGCAATTCAGCATTCTTGAAAAACCCAAAAATTATGAGCGGCACTACAATTTCGCTCGTCACCTTGAGACATAAGATGTCAAGTCTCATTTGCCCAGTAATTTCACTAGCTACGGCGACCTTCTGAACGAAACACAGTAATACTTACACATTACTACTTCACTGCAGAAATAGGCGCTGTTGTGGTACCCATAATCTAGTGATCCCACTGGTGAAACTGCCCAAAACCTTACAAATTAGTTACCAAAAAAGGAAAGTACCTAATGAAAGTTCTATAAAAACAGTAAAAACCACTTTAATTTTCATAATTACTCTTGCGTAATTTACAAAGGCATTCGCTTTTCTATTATTAACGAATACCTGAGTACCTACTCCATCTTTAAAGCTTGGGAAAATGAAAGCCTTTGGCTTCGTGACCTGGTTTCCTCGTTATGAAAAGCCTTGTACCTATAGCACTATATTTGTTGTGAACATTCATCTAGATATTCACTTCAGAGAATTGTTGTTTAATACTTAACCAAGAGGTATTAGAAAGAAATAATTGTATTAAATCAGATAGGTATTGCAGACATAAATTTGTCTTTCAATATTATAATGCCTCTTATGACATAAAGAAAGATTATTTACCAAGCATGAATTACGATGTAGTTTATAATGAAAAAATATACCTACACAAATGAAACATTATTATCTATATTTTAAATGATTTCAATGGCCGACCTGATAGAGTAGATTAGTTTATGAGCACCTACTTATTATGAAATGGTGATGAAAGTAAAAATTATTGATTAATTTTAATTTTAATTAGATGTATTAATGCTATAGGACCTTCATATCACAAGCATTTCTCTAATAATTGCTAAGAAAGTCATCTTACATTACCGTGGTATTGATTTATACTGGTAGGTCAAGGGTTAAAACTACCTTTTTACCTACCACGATAACGCGCTTGAGTAATCTTTAATTATTATTAATCATATAACAAATTAAGGTACCTGTGTGATACTGACCTTAAATAGCAAATTCCTATAAAAATATACCATAATCCGAAAACTATTATTCCTTCTGCCATTTTTGGGAGTTTTCTGGAACCAAAACGATTATGCATTAGCTACTTACGGTAATATAGTTTATGTCAATTGTCAGCCACTAACGGAAAATGACGCTTCTCACCATCACGGAAATCACCTAAATGTTCGAGAAACAATTAGAGACTAATATGTGCTGTAAAAATTGTACAAGAGCACAATTTCTACAATTGAGTACGTTGGGACAAAATCCACACTATACATATACAAGACAGCTAGCTTGAGGAAATTAAGAATAAATAGGTGTTTAAGATTTAGGCTGCTTTTCCACCAGAGATTTGCGAGGATGCATAGCGAGGGATGTGATTGTAAAGAACCAATACTATCGCTTCATTTACCTGGCCTCGGTCAGCACAGCTCTGGTGGAAACGGCTCAGCGAAGCTAGATTTTTGCGCATACAAAACAAGCGAGGGATGTGTGCGAGTGATGTGTTTGCATGTTTGCGACATACTGTACCAGACAGTCCATACGCGGAGTTTGTTGGAAGTAGAAGTGCGCAAAATAGATATGGATAATTGGAAAAAGAAGATACTTTTATATATAACAATTTTCAATGAAGAAAGTTTATATTATATTTATACACATCCTCGTACCACACCTAAGAAACCTTTACACATTTTCACAGCACAGCTAGACATCCTCACACGACATATTTCCCTCGAACATCTCTGGTGGAAACGCAGCCTTAGGGGCGTTTGACGCGACACAGCTTCGGTTTTTTTAGTGTTATCGATTCAAATATTACTCTGATTCATAATAACTCCTCACTCACACCAATATACAAAAAATATATATAATACTGAACTCCAAAATAATATTAAAACACCTCATTGCTATTTCATAAAAGTATCCAATATGAATTCCATCCATAAAGTATGTATTCGCAAGTAAATAAGCTCCTAGATTTAATTAACGCGCAAAATTTATTACTTTCAAACTAAGCGAGAAATTCTAGCAGGAGTACATTTTTAGTATTAATTATTTTATAGCGAGTATGTTTTCATGTCGGTGTAAAAAAACTGATGTTTATAAATAAGACAATATTTATGATATATTAAAATATTGGACAATTACTTAATAATTATGCTCTGTATATAGGGAGAATACAACTAAGTACTTCTTCTATACTATTATCCTAAGAAGTACATAGGAGGGACATAATTTGTAGTTGCTTCACAAAACAAAATCTTCTTTTTTGGTATATTTATTTCAACTATAAACCAAATTACTTTCGGCTAGACCTAATCGGAAAGTAATAATTGTTCTAATAGCCTTTAAGAAACTCTTTTGGTGTTGAGGATATCCATGTAGTTAATGAATGTGTCCTAACGACTTCAAGAGGCAGCGAAAGGATGTTTGATTCTAATTTGATTATGGGTGGAATGATAATTCTTTCGTTAGACTGCTTGAGTAGGTACAAGAGCTGGGAACTAGCTAATCTAAATAGTAATAGATGAGTTCAGTCGAATTACCTTAGTTGTTTAGTCTACATAGTTATTTTAGAACAATTATAGAACATTTGATTCGAGTCATACTGCAAATTTTACTTTTGATAAGTTAATAATAATAGAATAAAATCACTTCCGTGTTGATTGTAAAAATATTAGTTACTGTTTGTTGCCATTTTTCATATTATGAAGTTGGAAATGTCTTTGTCAAATTGTCTTTCGCTTTTTGCGCCTATACGAACTATGAACCATAAATATTAACACTATTTAGGAATCTATACATGCACTGAAATAGGTACACCGCGTTAGGCTTAAATTGACACTTAGGTAATGATTTTGGTATTCTTGGTTTTGAATGTGAAGGGGTAAGCCTGCGCACCTTCTTGGTGAATGACACATGTGATAATCTATGGTTTTGTGTAAACTTTCATTAAAACTACATCATAATATTGTGGCTACTGTTACTGCCGCATACTATAAACATTACCAAACACCTCTTAAATATTCGCAGACGCACACAAACGACTTGTTTGATATAATGCGTTAAAGGCAGCGTCTCTTCTGCAGCGGTTTCATACCAGCGACAATGGCATCCTATAGATCATAGCTGCCAGGCCCGATTGCCCAATACTACTTTTCATTATTTTTGAGTAGGTATATCGCTAACAGACAGACGGATAGACACGGCGGAGGACTATGTTTTATGTAGTAATATACCTACCACCTACATACGAGTCATTCAAGAATTACTATTTACTTTATATATATTATGTATTTAGGTGTTTTAAAAATATTCATAGGTACCAATAATACCATTAAAAAATCATTATATTTAATGATAGCTATCATCAGACTCCTGCCATATTCTTGAGCCGTATTTGCAAAACTAAATCTAGTTCATTTTGGATCGATAGGTACTTTGATTTGGGTTAGGTAATCTCTTATTTAATTTATTAAAACTAGTTTTGATATTATATTTAGTAACGCAACTAAGGTGTAGGTATATTAAAGAAAGAATTTGCAATCTATAACATTAAATAAAACCGTATCATTTGTTGGAATTTCCATCAAAAAGGCTTAAGGTAGCACGCACACAGTTACAGCGTTTGGGTGACATGATTGTATTTTTACTAACTAGAAAGAAAAGAAAGAAAGAAAAAAAGTTTATTGACGTCATTATACATTCATATCGTTCTTAAAGTTATACTAATCTTTATATTGTTTTATTTATATAATCAAAACAAATCTTATAACTATATTAATAATATATATTATTATACTAATCTAATTATGATCTAATGACGCCAATGGGTCCCCAACTCAGCATAGTTGTGGTTTCGAAAGAATCCACAACTATAATTACTATCTCTACGTCTAGCTTACAGAAATAAGCACTTTAATCAGAATAATAATAGAAAATAATAAAACATGGCGCTTACCAGTGTTTAAAAGTATGTTCACATTTAAATAAATAAAATCTCTAGGGCTATGAAGTAAACATAAACTCAGTACTTTTCGAGGGCAATGGTTACAGCCGGTAACGACAAGTATTGCATATTTTTTAAAGTGAAACTTGTATTACATCGTCTCAAATTTTTTCGTCTGTGTGTTGCATGTCGCCTGACGGGCGGGCGGCGGCTATAGTTCGCAGCAACTGACCGTGTAGTGTATAGACTATTACTCATTTGGAATGAGTAATAGTCGAAGTATAAAATTAAGATTGATAAAGCGATTTTTATACCCTTAATGGAAAATTATTCCAAAAATTTTTAGTTAAATGTCTATAATGTGAAAAGAAGTTACACTTTTACCGTGGTTTCATAAAATCACACAATGCTTTTTTTTTATAATCACCCCTTCATCATCAAACTGGATGTGATAAATCTGAATATACATTTAGTTACTCTTCTTAATTTACCGTTGATAATATAAGGACCATTCAAATAAGTAGGTACTCGGGTGCTCGCTTTGTGTGGTCTTAATATATTTTATTTATTATTTTTATTTTATGAAAATAAGGGACGAGACGAGCAGGACGTTCATCTGATGGTAATTGATACGTCCTGCCCATTACAACGCAGTGCCGGTTAAGGATTATTGAAAAACTCAAAATTCTGAGCGGCACTACTGCGCTCGTCACCTTGAGACATAAGTTGTCAAGTCTCATTTGCCCAGTAATTTCACTAGCTACGGCGCCCTTCAGACCGAAACACAGTAATGTATACACAATCTACACTGCTTCACGGCAGAAATAGGCGCCGTTGTGGTTCCCATAATCTAGCCGGCATCCGGTGCAAAGAAGCCTCCTACTGGTAAATAAATAAAAAGTTATATTTAAAAAGGTTCAACCACACACTAAAAATATTAAATATTTATATGGGATGCGAAAACTCTAGATGCCTTTATAAGAATTCTTTCGGGCACATCGTATGAAGTGTAAGTTAAGAACCACAGAAAGATAAACCGAATGATCATAGATTAAGGATTGGTCTCCGCTGAGCTACAACTAGGTACCAGTCGGAGACTCCTTTGCACAGGATGCCGGCTAGATTATGGATACCACAAGTTCGGTCTGAAGGCATTACTGGGCAAATAAAACTTAACATCTTATGTCTGTAGGTGACGTGGAGTGCCCCAAGGCTGTGTGCTATCGATATGTGTATATAGCTCTCGGGAAATCGTCGACCAGTGCCGGGAGCAACTTGTGTCTTCTATCGAGTCCTCTCTTGAGAAGGTCGCGGAATGGGGTAAATTGAACCTTGTCCAAATTAACCCCCAGAAGACCCAAGTTTACGCTTTTACCACTAAAAACCCCATTTGTCGTACCACCGCTCTTCGACAACACTCCCTTAAAGACTCGCCTAGTATCGGAATACTGGGTCTCGCAATCTCGAGCGATTCCCAACTTCGTGGTCATCTGGAGGGCAAAGCCAAATTGGCTTCGAAGAAACTGGGCGTCATTAATAGAGCACGGCAATACTTCAAGCTGGCCCACATTCTAGCACTCTACAAAGCGCAGGTCCGGCCACACATGGAGTATTGCTGTCAGCTCTGGTCTGGCACACCCCAGTATCAGCTCGATCCATTTGACCGCGTGCAACGTAGAGCAGCTCGAATCGTCGGGATCCCAATTGTTGTGAACGGCTGGATCACTTGGCGTTGCATAGAGATGTCAATTCATTGTGTGTCTTCTACCGCATTTATCACGGGGAGTGTTCCGAAGAGCTGTTTAACCTGATTTCTGCCGCCGAATTCCACTTTCGCAGGACGTGCCACAAATTAGGATATCATCCCCACCATCTGGATGTGTGGCGGTCCTCCACAGTGCGGTTTTCATCGAGCTTTCTTCCACGTACTAAAAAGCTGTGGAATGAGCTTCCTTATGCCGTGTTTCCGGGACGATTCGACATGGGTACCTTTAAAAAGCGCATACATCTTCCTTAAAGGCCGGCAACGCTCCTGTGATTCCTCTGGTGTTGCAAGAGATTGTGGGCGGCGGTGATCACTTAACAAAAGGTGACCCGAATGCTCGTTTGTCCTCATATTCCATTAAAAAAAAGGCGAGCGCATTTGTAGTGCTGCTCAGAATTTTTGGGTTTTTAGAGTCCTGAGCGGAACCGCATTGTAATGGGCAGGGCGTATCAATTACCATCAGCTGAACGTCCTGCTCTTTTTGTCCCTTATTTTCATTAAAAAAACCTCACTAGCTAATAACAAAGTTTTTTATTACGGCTACTATTACATGCTTGGTGCGTGGCATCTTGACACTCAATGGCATCTTTCAAATTTTGTAACATACGCTTCGTGTTATTTTACATTGAAATTAATAAAATACAAAATACTTACTGATGATATGTGATCCCAGTGTCTCTCTTATTTCTTGTAGTATGATTTTTTTAAAGGTTTACTACGCAACCCGGCATTTTAGTTTAATATTATTACCAAAGTTTAACAGAACATGTGGCACTTGTGTTCAACACAACATGTGTTCGAGACTGGCGGGAGTACGCCCGCTTGTACTTGGGCATAATATAAGTTGCCGCACTTTGAGACAACACCTGCGGTATCTAGTTGAAGCGCAGCGGAGACCAATCCTCAATCTAAGCGAATAACGTTGTAACATGTATAACAAAGTAATAGAATAATATAGATAATTCAATCAATGTTTTCGTTCTGTTTAACAATGACAAACAGGAATGATTTGTGAATGTTTTAAGACAAAACTCAATATCTACACCACGGACGACTAAAAAAGAAGAACTCCGCGCCGTGATATTAGTAAGTGACGCACCGATATGCTAGTGTGTGTGCGGTTACGGGGGATACTAGTTACACAATTTATCCTCCCATAAATAATCATATATGGCCACAAATACTTATATAGTTTCGTTTTTACACGTTTTCACAACCTACGACGGCATTTTTAAAATATTTTATTGAGACGCAAACTGATCTGTCACAGATGATGACAGTTCTCATAATAGCCGCCTATAGGCCTGTAGTAGTTTAAGTGTGTGCTTAGGGCTATGTATTTACACGTTAATCGGCTTGTTTTGGTGCTACACTGTTATGTAAGGTGACACGGAGTCCTTATTTTTTTACTAGTCCGTGATCTACACTATAAGATATTTTCACCACAGCACTGACTAGCTAGTGTTGCCAATAGTTGTTGCAGTGGCCGCCCGTATGTCATTTGTAGTTCATAGTATACAGGGTGTCCCGTAATCAGTGGACCAACGGGATACCCGTGATAGGGGTGGTCATCATCTATCGAAAACACCAAATTTTACTGTTCTAGGGCCAGTAGTTCAAAAGATATGATTTTTTAAGCATTATTTTGAAAATTCTACCCTTATCAACACAAAAGTTGAAAAAAAATATTTTTTATTTTTATTTTGCCCTGTTTCTTAACTTAAGGTGGCTGAGGAAACATGTGTCTTCACAATTAAATCCATTTTTGTGAATAAATATTGCCAAATTAAAAATTAAAAACCAAAACATGCGCAAATATCAAATAACTAAATTTGCAACGTGATGTTTGAAGCAAGCTAGTGCAAAAAAAATGTATGACAGCCTTGCGGACCATTATTTAAAAAACATCTGCAGTTCATACTGATTCCAAAAAGGTATAATTAATCATTATTGTGAAACAATAAAAGACAATAATTATTTTAAATCAACATTAGATAGCAATTTCTTGGCGGAATTTACAATAAAACAAAAGTAAATAGTTAGAATTTTTTTATTTATTTCTTATAATAAATGTTCGAAATGTCTTCCTCTTACTCTAAGGCATAGCCGGCATCTTCTTATAAAATTTCTTTTTAAACTTTTTAACGCCCTTTCATTATTTTTGACTTTTTCACTCACCACATTCAGTTTTTGTCTTAGCTGTCTTTCGTTATCGTTAACGGTTTCATATACGGATTCTTTAAAATATCCCCATAAAAAATAATCCAATGGATTAAGATCAGGTGATCGAGCTGGCCATGGGATTGTACCTCCTCGTCCAATCCACCTACTTGGGTAAGACTCGTTTAAATATTCCCTCACTTGTCTGCAATAATGAGCGGGTGCGCCATCATGCTGTAACCACATCCTCTCACATACCTCCTGTGGTACATTTGCTAATAAATTACTTAAGTCATTTCTTAAAAATTGCAAGTACCGAGCACCATTAAGCCTCGGTGGGAGCTCAAATGGACCAATAAGTTTACCATCTAAGATTCCAGCCCACAAATTGACTCCAAACTGGTGCTGGAATCTATCTTCTCGTACAATACGTGGATTCACAACAGCCCATTCATGTAAATTATGAATGTTAAACACTCCAACTCTTTTAAAACACGATTCATCGCTCCATAATATTGAATTGAAAAATAGTGGATCTTGTCGGCATCGGCGAAGCATCTCTGCACAAAAATCTATCCTCCGTTGATAATCAGCAGGTAATAGTGCCTGCACTCGTTGAATATGATAAGGGTATAAACTGTTTCTTTTTAAAATGCGATGTACTGTTGTTTTTGCTATACCAGTACGTCTTGAAATACGACGAACACTCGTAGAAGGTTCTTCTGTCACTTCGGCCAGTATTTGAAGTTCATCGACTCTTCTAGGTCTTCCCACGTTGTTTGCAGCTCCGGGAATTCTGCCTTCTAAATACGCGTTATTTACACGGAGAAAAATTCGATGATCCGGATAGCGGTCGCGATTAGGATAGCGCTCACGATACGTACGGGCTGCTTGCCGAGCGTTTGCATTACACAGACCGTAAATAAAATACATCTCAGCATATTCACGAGGAGTATAGGTATTAGGCATTTTATAAAATCCGGGCAAACAGTATCCAAATCACAAAGACAAACAAGGTCCAATTCAAGCGTCAGTCACCAAAAAAAAGAGTCGTAATGGTAGCGAAGTAAAAAACACGTGTGCAGCTACGAGCTATGAGCAAGTCTCTGATGAAACTAAGAATAATTTGAAAAATTAGGGTGTGGGGATCATAGGCGTCGGCCAATAGGACCCCGTAAACGAAAAAGGTACCTGAGCGAGAAAGAGATAGCATATTGTGTTATCTCTCTCTCGATAACAAAATAATTCTCAGAATAGATAGCGCTTAAATGTTTCTCGCAATTGGAGTCTAAAATTGGTTATTAAGTTATTTTTTTTGTAAAATGTAATATTGTTATACCTTTTTGGAATCAGTATGAACTGCAGATGTTTTTTAAATAATGGTCCGCAAGGCTGTCATACATTTTTTTTGCACTAGCTTGCTTCAAACATCACGTTGCAAATTTAGTTATTTGATATTTGCGCATGTTTTGGTTTTTAATTTTTAATTTGGCAATATTTATTCACAAAAATGGATTTAATTGTGAAGACACATGTTTCCTCAGCCACCTTAAGTTAAGAAACAGGGCAAAATAAAAATAAAAAATATTTTTTTTCAACTTTTGTGTTGATAAGGGTAGAATTTTCAAAATAATGCTTAAAAAATCATATCTTTTGAACTACTGGCCCTAGAACAGTAAAATTTGGTGTTTTCGATAGATGATGACCACCCCTATCACGGGTATCCCGTTGGTCCACTGATTACGGGACACCCTGTATACAATTTACTTCTATATAAAAATTTGGGAGGACTTAATTAATTCCGTTGGGAGCTTTTCTCCTCCCAAACTACCTTTTTGGAAAACATTAACATTGTGGTATGAAGATGATTGTTAAGTGTGTGGTGAGAAGCTATTGGTTCATAGCATACATAGCACTGACCTCTACTATATACCACTGGACTGTCGGCTGTCAAAGTGCTTTTGTGCCTGTTTGCTATTCGCCATTTTGGCGCTGTTGGCCATAGCGAGAGTCTGCGGTACTAAAACTAGTGATGACAACCGCAGCTAAACAAACATCAATAGGAAAACTATTAACAACAAAAATTGTGAACTTTATTACGTTGATTCCTGAAGTATAAATAACACGGAAAACGACCGAAATTAATTCAAAATGCAAAAATACTAGAGTATTATACGTTTCTCTCGCAGCCATTTGTATTATACGTTAAAATTAGTTCTCCGGACGCTCGCGAGTGGCGCTTCAAATAGGCACAAAACATTTGCTGTCAAACACATGGAACAGCCTGGTATTTATACAGGTCAGTGATACATATCTATAGATAAATGGTGCATACAAAATTAACCCACTGAAATAGGATAATTGGAAACAATTTGCTATTTTAAAGTGATTAATTACACAAATTAAATTTGAAAACAAAATTTATGAACAATGAAGCGACAACCTTAGAGTTGTACAAGACATACAAGATTTATCAACGGTGTGTCACTCGAACGGTTGGCTCAGTGGAAAGAGCGTTCGCACGGAACGCGCGGGTACGAGTTCATAAATTTTGTTTTCAAATTTAATTTGTGAGGATCATTGCATACATCGAATGTCCACAATAAAATTTTTGAAGTAATATTTCTTTAGGCGCGTTATGAAATGAAGAGCGTGAAATTTTAAGATGCGCGCGCATCACTGTAACACAAAAGTAACAGGGTGAAGGTGGTTCCTAAAATTTTCTGACATGCGACATTCGTTATTTTTTTATGGTTTTTTCGTCCATTATTAGGACAGGCAAAGGGTTCAAGCCCATGCAGCCGTATTCGTTATTTAATAATTAATTGTCAAACCCATATTTGCAAGATTTTTACAATATTGTTCTTTCTAAAAACGTAGAATAGCAGGAACAATAAATAATTTTAGGTATTTTTGCTTTGTTAGGCCAAAGATCTATAACTTCTTGCGTGCATACATACATACACACTTTATTTTTAAACAAAACATTATGATTTCTTCTGTAACTAGTGATTTATGCTTCAAACATTAAATATGGAGGGTCACTATACAAATAAAAACAATATTTCAAATAGAAAAATAATATAATTCAATAACATCATTAAGAAATTACATTTAAATCTTAACTATTAAATATTATGTAAATATTCGACTTAGGTATATTTCTACTCCTGTTTATCACAAATTTCTTAACCTACTAAATAATAATGTTAACCCCACGAATTATATAGACAATAATATTTATTTTTTAATATTGCGTTTCGTTTTGAGTTGATGCTCTTCAGCAATTATTCAAATAAACATAATAATCCCATAAAATATAAACATGATTACATAAGAAACCATGATACATGTTTTTATTAAATTTTAGATCCCTTTTTAAATGTTGTAAGTCATGTGGAAGTGTAAGTTTAGGCATAGTGAAAGGGTATATAGAAAAAAGTGGAGAAAGCTAAAACTAATTGATAAATTAAATTTTTCATTCATTGTTTATGGTCTCTTTAAGAATGTCAGATAAATGGAAGCAAATTCAGAACTAATTGAAGATGTATTTATCTCCGCTATTGATGTAACATGTGTAAACATTATCGTGTTTCGGTCAGAAGGGCGCCGTAGTTAGTGAAATTACTGGGCAAACGAGACTTAACATCTTATGTCTCAAGGTGACTAGCGCAATAATTGTAGTGCTACTCAGATAGTAGTCTCTACTTTTTGGATATTTCAAAAATCCTGAACGGCACTGCATTGTAAGGGGCAGGGCGTATCAATTACCACCAGCTGAACGTCCTTCTCGTATTGTCCCTTATCGTCATGAAAAAATTTTTTTTTACGAATTACGGTCCAAAAAAGATTTTTAGGTCCGGGTTTTGAAATGGAAAGCAACATTTGCCCTGTACTTTCCCCGGGGCGTAAAAAGAATAGGGTAGTCCCAGGCCCATGGGTGGCGTAAGAGCCGTCTTATGACGTCAGCACAATAGGGCCAGACTCGTCGGGGTTAATTACCACACTCGCACAGAATTCGTGTGAAGTAGCGGCCTATTGCCGCTATGTTTCGCATAGGTTAGTGTCGAGGACGGGAGGCCATGAGGCGTATGGTCTCTCCCAATTGGTTGAGTCGCCAACGCGGCTCCCGGATGTGGATAGCCACATGCCGTCCTTATTATTTTTTTTTTATGGAATAGGAGGACAAACGAGCGTACGGGTCACCTGGTGTTAAGTGATCACCGCCGCCCACACTCTCTTGCAACACCAGAGGAATCACAAGAGCGTTGCCGGTCTTTAAGGAAGGTGTACGCGCTTTTCTTGAAGGTACCCATGTCGTATCGTCCCGGAAACACCGCACAAGGAAGCTCAATCCACAGCTTCGTAGTACGTGGAAGAAAGCTCCTTGAAAACCGCACTGTGGAGGACCACCACACATCTAGATGGTGGGGATGATATCGTGACTTGTGGCGTGTCGTGCGAAGATGAAATTCTTGTAGAAATATTAGATCTTCTGCTGACTACACATCCCGATGGTTACCAGGTCTTTGTCGACGCCCCTCTCGGAACGTCCGACCATTGCCTGGTCAGGAGTGTAGTGCCTATCCGACGCCAACGTCGCAGACCACCAGCGACCCGCATTCATCATCAGCAGATTGGGATAGGTTGCGTTCCTTTATTGCATCCTACCTTTGGGGCAAGGTTAAACAAAAAAAAAAGCAAAAAAAGTCGGAGTCCACATGAATGCTGCCAAACATAAGGTTATGTCAAATAGCAACCCGAAGCCAAATAAACAAGCATCTATCTATTAAAGGCGAACGGACAGCGCTTTGTGTGTTGAGGATACATGGGGGAAGAAGGAACTCCAGAACACTTTCTTATGGAATGCAGGAGGTTAGCCAAGCAACTAGCACAAATCCTCCGATATCACTTCTGACTTCCGGATCCTTCCATAAATTTGAAAAGACTGCTAGACTTTTGGAACGATTTGGGCTGGTTGGATTAAGAAGAGAAACGAACACGCACCATGGCCAAATAAAGAGGCTAACTGTGTAAACAGCCCAGCTAATCAAACTAAACCGAAGCCAATTCAAATGGAAATAAAATTACATTGAATATATTATTATGCTAAAAACAGTAACGAAGTTGAGGTAGAACCGAGGATAAAAATTAATCGAAAAGATTTTTTTTAAACTATAAGAGGGATGATAACTGGTTTAACACAGCCATAGACAAAAATTACAAAAAGGTGGAGCCTTGTACCCAGATGGGATTCAAACTAACTTTAATAGTATCACTGCAACATAGACTAAGAAATTTACCAACATTGAAATTTTTTTTTTGTATTCTTAGAATAATTACTTTTTTGGAACAAATATAAACCTTAAAATATTTTTTTCTAAGTAAATCACTTTTAGGGCACTCTGGTTCTACCAATATTATTAATCTTAGCTGTAAGAACATGGTGCTGTAAAAATACCTAGGCCACTATGGTTCTCATCACAGAAAATGACAAATGAAAGTGCCAAGAAGACGCTAACCATATAACTTCAATTAAGAATGCTCTAGTACAAGCAACTGTTAGCTATTATTGTAATAATAGTGAATATAATATGGTTATAATAATCTTTGTCACGATCGAGACATCATGTCACATAAAGTAGCTAATCACTGAACCAATCTTGCGGCCCTGAGCATAACTCTGCCAGACCCCACGATAATTGCGGTGCATTTTCTATTTTGGATTCCTAGGGCCGTATATGTATATATTATAATTTTATGATTTAAAGCATCAAATTGTGGCCAGTTTTGCGATGGCGTAAATATATTATTCTAAACCAAATTATTTCTATACGAAATAAGATTTTACAATCTCTTATTGAACATAAAAAACTACCACCCATTCGATAAGATATGCCTTATATATATTGATTCCTCTATTCACTTGTGTGTTCATATGCGGAAGTCTTTCTTACCTACAGAAGAGACATAAAAATTGGGTACCTTGATGTGCTTCATTTGAATACATCTTGTTTTCGTTTTATTCAATGCCTTACACAGAAAAAATCCTGCGTTTGCAATGCAAAATTTCAGTGATCAAGTTTTACATCACATTTCAAGATCGCTTGCCTAAACTTACACTGTTTGGAAAGCCAACTTTAGAATTTAATGTGCAGTAATAAATCCTTTTTGCATATGATCGAGGTACTCCTTGCGACATGGCATCTCATCTGCAGGTCTATTGTAGGGCTGCCATACTGGTTCTCCAACAAAGAAGCGTTTGGCACGAATAAAATTCTGGAAAAACATATTCTGATGTAAGTTTCAACTATATGTAAGTTGCGTCACCGCATTAGAGGTCCGTGAGACCTTTTTTTTTATGAGTATAGTGACTAGACAATTGAAACATTAATCTGGAGGATGCTTGATTGAACCCAAGTTCGGAGCGTAATCGCAATTGCGTTCGTCACACATGCACTCGTTAATTCTCATAAATTTTATCAATATAACGTAAATTGCATTGTAATTTCAGATCTAAATATTGTATACAGATCTAATTTTGCATGTTTTTTGCTGTCTTAAATATAAAAATGGAGTTGTACAATTGGATCTCTCTTACTGAACTCTAATCTTTACCTATGTTAAGAGTTATTGCCAAATCAGCAGGTATCAGCAAGGCAAAGCCAAACAGACTTTGAAGAAACAGTGTATTGTCAACAGAACAAACAAATTCTTCAAGCACCCTGCTTGAAGAATTTCCCATTCCAATATTCTATAAGAGGAAGGTCAAGCCACATATTTCCATATGAATATCTGGGATAGCAAGGTTTTCATAAGGCCCCACTAATTTACATCCCATATAAGAGAGCCAGAAATAGACCAGACTCAACCATATTAGTACCACATTTGCACATAAAACAAGTGTGACTCATAGCGGTCCTGAGACTATTTAAATCTAAGAATTAAACTTATGATGATTGAAACAAACTAACATTACTGTCAAGCGTAAACCTGTGGTAGATACCACTTGGTATGACAATCATATCTCCTGGGAACACAGCTATCCGTATCCATCTGTCTTCACTATCACGGACATCAAAGTATCCGGAACCTTCCACAACAAATCTGAAATAAACATAATATAAAGTTTAATAAAACATTTTCAATAATGGGTGATCTTTTTGTTATTGTAATAAAAAACGAGGTACTTGTTATTTTTTTACCATTCAAATTATTATATAAATTCATATCCGTTCAATATATAGCAAGGCCATCATATTGTTGCTAGTCAAAACATACTCTGATAAAAGTAAGAAAAGGTTTTTTTGGTAGACAACGTCATAAGGTGATAAAGAGATTCACTTTATGGTAAGTAGTAAGTAAAGCCTGGCTTGTCATGCTTAAATAGTGATCTATCAATGATATCTACTATCTACACAATTAAAAAAATTGGGCTCACATTACTCTCATAGTAGTTAAATTTACACAGAACACAGTGCACAGCATAGTACTAAATTTCAATACAACACAGAACCGGTGTTCACAACCTTAGACCAGGCATCATACCAGGGCCATAAGATTATCGCATATTTGCATATATAGATCAAAATTATCGTACGCACCAGGATAATGACTTTAATACAACAAAAAATCATATGAAACATGACAGTAATCAAAACAAATTACATCCAAAGACAATATATTTAAATTTCTAGTATAGGTACCCTGTGGGAGATATCAATATCAATCTCTAATTGGCACACTGTAACAGCAATCAATGAAAGGACTTCATCATGAAGCAGCAGAAGTCAGCAGCAGCATGTATTACTGATATGGATATAAGAAAGAAATGAGCCAATAGATGGCACTGACTGCAAAAACACCTGTAGTTGCTGTTGACTGTCAGTAAAATTTAAAATTCTATCATCTACATCTAAACATGATCATATAATCTGCGTATGATGGTCTATAATATGACATCATATGTAGATATGAGATTATTGTACATGTACGATAATTACCATACTGTTGCGAATGCTAATGTAAAGCAAGAGTTCAACTGGAAAAAATTGGCCCAGTATTTAAAGTAAAAAGGGATGTAAGACAAGGAGACCCAATGTCCCCCAAGTTATTTTCAGCAGTCCTTGAAAACATTTTCCGCAAACTAGATTGGGATCACATGGGCCTCAACATAGATGGTAAGAAATTAAACCACCTCAGATTTGCAGATGATATCATATTATTCGATATTTCGATTCGATCCAAAGAAACTACAAGGTATGATCGAGTCACTATGTAAGGAAAGCGAAGAGATTGGTTTAACAATGAACACCACAAAAACAAAATTAATTACAAATTCAATCAAAACCGAAATTAACAAAAAACAACCTTCCTAGAATATGTAGATGAGTACACATACCTTGGAAAACTAATAACTCCTGTAGACCTCACAAGCAACGAAATAAATACAAGAATAACCAATGGAAGGAAAAAATATTGGTCTATGAAGGAAGTCATGAAGTCCACCAATCTCAGCATTACAATAAAAAGAAAGGTATTTAACACATGTATCCTACCCTGCATTACATATGGATGTGAGACATGGGCATTCAACAATGAGCACCGAGACAGGCTTAAGTACTGCCAAAGATCTATGGAACGAAGTATGACAGGAACACATAGACTAGACAAAATTAGAAATGAAGACCTGGGAGAAAAAACTAAAGTAACCGACATACTTAATAAAATAGATCAGCAGAAGCGGAGATGGCAGGGAGAAATGGAGCAGAATTGTCACAGATTGGTATCCAAGAGGTTGCACACGGAGCCAGAGGAGACCTCGAACAAGAGGGGAGGATGAACACAAACTCACAGCAGGCCCGAACTGGAGAAGAGTGACCCATGACAGACTCCGATGGAAAGAGCTAGAGGAGGCCTTTGCCAAGCAGCATACTGAGTTAAGAGACATACTCTAACTCAGAATAAAAAGGGCTTAATAGAATAAGCATGTTGTTTACGACTTTGCATCAGCCTAGTGAAACTCTAAGAAAAAAGTGATTCAATCCATTGTATGATACTTTGCAGTAATTAAAAGATTGACAGATGATGGCTATAATCTTGTAAAAAACGGAGATAGCCAAAATCTATCTATGTTTGAAGCAACCATTCACTTTCAAACTTAGCTGGATTATACTTCCTGGACAGTCGCCATACTGTAATTACTATTATTTGGAACTGATGTCAAATCACTGCATGTTTCATACTAAACTAAATTTCACCTTTTTCTTAGACAATCCTGCCTCTTATTACATAGTATTTACATCTTCTTTGCTTTGCATAACCTAGCCCAACTTGTAAATGAAGAGATGCATAAATCTGTAGTGCAATGTGAGAACTAAATAGAATCAATTCATGCCTTGTTTACCTTATTTCTTCATCAGTATGGAGGTGCTCAGTATAGAATGATTTGAGTTTCTCTTCATAGTTGGACAGACACTTTTCTGAACAGATAATTTCATCTTCGAAGGAATATCCACGATCCTTTTTAATTTTGTCCAAAATTCCATCAGTTGCATAGGTGTTAACATCAAGCTATAATATTATTGAAAATATACATAATACATTTCAAAAATATAACATAAATATAAAAATCAATCAATGAATTAGATCTGTTTGGAATAATACACATACCAATCTACAAAAACAAATAGTATGCTATTTTTGTAATGCTATCAATAACTATATATTAATTCAATGTTAAGTTATATCAAAAAGCTTTTGACCTTTTAAGACTGATTAGTTCTTCGTACTGGGAATGAGTAATGATTAAATAGATTGTGTGTAACAAAAAATATCTGCTTGTTATTATATTTTATACTGCTATTAACTTATATATTTTAAGTTTTCTGCATACAATGAAAACATAGTAGGTTTTTGTTTGTTTGGAACCCGGCGTTTTTGTGAATGTACATAAATGTTTTATTAACTCACTTTAAAGTATTCAACACCTGTTTTCTTGAACAAATCTTCTAATGATATAAATTCGGGAGGATTTCTGTGATGCTCTAAACGTTGATCACTTGTCGTATCATTATCCATATACCACGATTTTACCATTTTAATGAGAAGTCCAAACAGATATCGAACTCAAATTAATAATATCCTTAGCAGTTGAAATAATTCTGTAGCTGCTGAATTAATTCTGTCGCACTACCGCTAGCAAAAATATTTATATTTTAGTGACTGACTAGTCCAGCCTAGCTATTTAGCTAAATTCTCCTAACTACAGTAGTTAACAAAAAGCGATTGACAGATGACGGCTATAATCTTGTAAAAAAAAGGAGATAGCCGAAATCAACTACCGTAAAACGGGGTGATTAGGGATCCAGGGGTGAATAGGGATAAAATCAAAATTGAACCTGAGACGAGAAATTAATTTGCTTACCATAGATTACTACATACTTTTTGGAAGAAAATCGTAGTAGAATATATACTCTCTAGGTTGGCAGCATTTGTTTAACATGAAGTCAAGCAATTCGGCGTAAGATTCACTACTGAAGTTGTTGCTCTGTTACCGGTGTTTTTTTGTGGTTCTAAACTTTCGAGATAAATATATTTTTTTAGAACTATTTGAGCTAGTTTAGTTTTATTACGGTATATTAGTTATTTCTAGAGACGTTACATAAAGGGTGAGTACAATTTAAGCGCTTATTTGTAAATTTAACGGTTAAAAGTGGGTGGAGATACTTTTTATCGAAATTTGAGGTGAATAGGAACGCCGAATGGGGTGTATAGGGATGGTTAGTAAGTCTAATAGGGACGCCATATTTGGTTAATAGTGACGAGCTTAGTGACTCAATGGGAATGTAGAAGGGTCAATAGGAACAGGGCTGTCACCACAATGTTCTTGTTTTTTATCATATAAATAGTTACAAAATTAAATATCGGCTTTAAACATGCAAAGATTATTAATACATGATAACTTAAAAGTAAAAAATAAATTATGACGAGTAGTAATTATGAGGGGGTACAACAGCTTTACAATTCAAAGAAATCGTTACTTAAGATGTGGATATATAGGAAGAGCATGTGTTATGATAATTCTAATAAGCACAAGCTCAGCTTGGATAGTTACATGGTTCCATTAAGAAGTTCCGATGCCCACTTTCCGACTTAATCACCAGATAAGTTTGCTGGTACTATTGTGATTCCATGTGAATTTGGTTAGTTATAATATATTTTTAATGCAATAGGTAGACAAACGAGTTTATATTTGTTGAACAATAATAAGAAATAAGTGCAATTCTATCATTAAATCTCTTTCTTTTTTCAGATAACATCTATTTTTGGACAACGCCGCGTGATTACCAAACTAGTCGAAACACAAATTATAAAAAATATGACGATTCTGTAATAGAAATAGCACTACACGAGTACAATAGCTCTAACCTTTCCTTTAAAGATGTTTCACGGAAATACGATATACTGAAATCAGTCCTGCATCGGCACAACACCCGTGTCATGAAAAAACAAGGAGGCCAAACTGCCCTAAGCCGGGCTGAAGAAGCGTACTTAGTAGAGTACGTAAATGTATGTTCAGAATGGGGATATCCTCTAGAACCCATTGATTTTAGATTGCTGATAAAAGGATACCTGGATAAAATGGGAGTTGATATCAAAAGGTTCAAAAATAATTTGCCAGGTCCTGATTTTATGTCATGTTTTCTTAAAAGGCATAAAAATAAAATTAGCAAAAGACTCAGTCAAAATACAAAGAGAGCAAGAGCAGCTGTTTCACCAGAAACCATCGATGAATATTTTAGAAAACTTGAAACGTCTCTTCGAGGCACACCACCTGCTAACATTGATAATTACGATGAGACCAACCTCAGCGATGACCCAGGACGTCAGAGTGCTGGTTAAGAGAACAGTCAAATACCCTGAAAGGGTAATGAACCATACAAAGGGTTCCACATCTCTTATGATGACTTCTGCAGCTGACGGCACTCTTCTACCCCCATATGTTGTATATAAATTGCAAAATATGTACGATACGTGGCGGCAAAATGGACATAAATATTGTAGGTACAACTGCACACCTTCCGGCTCGTTCGATGGTAATATTTTCCAGGACTGGGTTTGAACTATTGCAATGCCGTATTTCAGTGATAAAATTGGATCTAAAATTTTTATAGGTGATTATATAGGTGATTTTTATAGTGACCTGGCCTCTTATTTATACTTAATATAATAATTAATATGTTAATTATAATACTTTAAGTATAGTATGTTGATTAAAAAAAGATTTTAATACTTCTATAATGTTGATTATTACAGTGATTTTATATTTTTGAATTCATTTGTATTATAACCTTTACCCGACTGTGCAAAATAATGGTAATATTTGACTTAGCCGTGACAACCCTGACTGTTTTTTTCTATTGTCCCATAGCTGATCCCTATTAACCCCTCTAAGAGTTTAAATAGGGATGGGCAACATTTTAAGCTATCATGAGTAATTCGTAAATTTTTTAAGTTCTTTCTACATTTTATCTAATAGAGATAGTTTTAACTCAAGTTTTTAAATATAAATAACATAGGTTTTATAGAAAAAAATCAGAGAAAATGTCATCTAAAATCTAGTTTCGTCCCCATTCACCCCGTTTTACGGTACGTTTTAAGCAACTGTTCTATTCTATTCTATTCTTCCTACTATGGCTCCTGTGGAAGGTATACCACAAGTTTGCCAATGTCACGTTAAGGTAGACCACCAAGCTTAGAGTATTCTTTTACTAATTTTAATGGTATTGATCGGTGCTTAAGATTGAAACAAGTTTTATTTTCTTATACCTGAAACAAATATACATGCTGTTAGGACTATATACACACACAAATATAATTACTTAAATTATTTGATATAAGTACTTAGAGCTATTTACAACTTAATCTTATTTATTTTAATATATTTACACAAAATATATACAAAAGGAGTGAAAACTAGGGAGAGGAGACATTTAAAGGAAGTTGGGCGGGGAATTTCAGGAGGTATAAAATTGTATAAAGAAGGTTGTGTTAAAGGGCAATTGAAGAATAAATGATCCACGTTTCCCTCATCTAGACCACATTCACACAAGGAATTGTCCCTAATTCTTATTTTAGCCAAAAATACTGGGGTACAAGCATGATTAAAACGTAAACGACAAATAGTTGTAATCACTGACTTGTTGGGAATTTTAAATTTCGAGAACCAAGGTTTCTGAGAAATTACGGGTTGTAGATCTCCATAAAATTTGCCTTTAGAGTTTTTGGAAACTTGCCAAATGCTGGACCAACTCTCATGCAACTTGGGTTTCAGGATGGTGCGCAAGTCATGGGAGAAAATTTTTGAGTATTGGAGGGAACCTGTTGCAATAGCTGTCTTTGCACAGGCATCTGCATTTTCGTTACCAAGAATGCCTGAATGACCTGGAATCTATGCTAAAACGATGTTAATATTGAGGTCATAGCATTCTTTCAAAGATTCCCTTATTTTAAATATAACGCGCTTTCAAACTTAGCCGGATTAT
Organism: Leptidea sinapis; assembly: GCF_905404315.1. Taxonomy (NCBI): domain Eukaryota; kingdom Metazoa; phylum Arthropoda; class Insecta; order Lepidoptera; family Pieridae; genus Leptidea; species Leptidea sinapis. The sequence goes on along the minus strand of NC_066280.1, from coordinate 13,202,246 downwards.
ACTTCGTGGCCAATCACGATACTGTAATTATTAATTTTTCAAACTTATGTCAAATGACTGCACGTTTCATACTAAACTAAATTTCAATTTTTAATTAGGCAATCTCGCTTCTTTTGGAATTTAATCGCATATAATGCAGTAATTTAAGTAACTTGTAATAAAAGTGAACAATGACAAGAGAGATTGTATGTACATATATGATTATTTGACCCAACACAGGCGAAAAGCTTCATGGGAGACACCTGTCCCTTGTTTCCAAGTTCTTTTTTTATAGATATAACAAATTTTAATTTTATAAAAAAAAAATTGTTAATGTTATGTCTGACACTGATTTACATTAGGACGTGCCTGTGTGCGAATGGAGGCACCCTGGCATGTCAGCTGTTGCTTCATATCTAAACCAACTGCAGGTGATGTTTACAACGACATGCTGAATTGTCGTCAATCAAATATAAACTTTATTACAAATGGACATTCCAGAAACTTTTAGTATGGCACACGTAGTATACCTTACTTACGAATTGAGAATCTTATTAGCGGGCATTTACAATGGGTTCACATGGGCCGATTTTTACATCAACTGCTAAATCGTTTCTGATTTGAACCGTCTAAACAGACGTTGAACAATATTCAATTTGATAAAAGTTTGAATACTTTCAAATTTTATTATTACTCTGTCAAAATTATCAAATGTCTGTTCAGTTTATGATATCCAGTGCGCTTCTAGACAGCATAGTATTTAAATCCTCCTTGACAGACAGCGGAGCCATTGTATTAGGATGCTGTGTATTCGGACTTCCTTCGGTAACATGAGCTTTTATTAACTTTAAGCAGTAGTTGAATCAATAAAACAAATTCTGCCAGTAAAAATAATTTAAATTTATTAAATCTAATCAAAATATAATACAACTTTATTAGCTCTAAATAACACTGGGGTTCTAAATAACCTACAAGATATTCACAACATCAAGCTCATGGAATCAAAAGTATTTAAAATGAATTATAATAATGATGACCAATTTGATATATTTCACGGGGTTTATATTAGGGAATCACAATAACGCAGGTAGGTTCCTATTACGAACGCTAAAAGGATAGGTTTAACCAATAATTCCCAATTACCTACATATTTTTTAAATACCTACTTACATTGTTTAGAATTTATGCCCAAAGGGACGTAAAATCATTCAGAACTAAGGGATGCCCACTTCCTCCACGTAGATTTTGTTGTGTTCTTTTAACTAAAATAATTTTGTTTGTGCCTCTTGGAATAATACAAACACTACATAATTATTATGAAGGACACAACACACTAGTGAAAACTGTAATTAAATCGTTTTAGGTGTTTCCGAGATTAGTGTGCACAAAGGCAAAAGGAAAGAACTTTTTGGCTTTTTAATAATTATCCTTATTTGCATTTGAATAAGGTCAGTTTTACAATCGGTTTTACTTTAGGTTAGTTTCTCTTATTCGACCTGCAGGGTATGCAAATATAATATTAGTATAGAATTTTATTTTATAGAAAATCGAACCTAAGTTTACACATAGTTAAGTACGTACAATGTGTACTTATATTTTTTTCAAATAATATTTCAGTAATGAATATTCAATTCCACAGAGGATAGGGTGCAAGCATGTCACTTTAAGAAGGACAATATAAATTAAAATAATGTCAAACATGAAGCCAATAAGTGACAAGCAAGATGGCGCCTCGGGCAGCGAGTATTTGACATGAGTGAAACACAAATTGATTATTTCATAAACAATTGCCGCGTAGGTACCTTGTCCAACATTACTTAAAACAAATACCTATATTTTGTGTAATATTTTACATTTTTACAATGGTCTTGAGGCCATCATTATTCGGTAGAAGATTTCATTCGTAAATTTAATAATTTGATAAGACATGAATAAATAATAAAACAGCTATTATGAAAAATCTTATCATACGTATTATATCAGTTACTCTTTGAGATACATTTTAAATTTAATAATTGGACTTATTGTAGTTTTCGTAATAGGGATGTATAAGCGATGAATGTCGATCATTGAATGAGGGTCTCGCTATATAGCTATAAGGATCAGATACGGAAGGACATTATCGGATAACATACATTTCGTGAAGGTTCGTACTTTGGGTCCTTGCAACCATCTTAACTTTTGATAGACAGTAAAGCCTCCTATAATGTGTTGTATTATAATGCGATTTCAATTCTCCCTATAACGCGGAGATTTCTGTGCTATGAAATTTAAAATGATTTGTACAGTTCATAACTAGCTTCGCGTACCTTTGTACGTGTGTCAATTGCGTTATTACCAAATTAAATTATTTTATTAAATTTGTGTATCAACAACCTTAATATAATAGTAAAACTAGATAAAAAATTGGAAATATTTGTTACGAATTGTGATTATTATAATTAATAATTAAAAGGTCGTACTAACAAGTTACAGGAAAATGGCTATAACGCGAAATAACTCTACCGCATTATAGGTGGGATAACATTTACTTGGGATACCTTCTGTTTAACTTGTCATTGTTTAAAAAATATAAATAATATGCTTTTAACCTTAAATAATTTATTTTATTTAATATTTGTTGTATAAAACATGAAACATCTTTTGTTATACAGCCAAGCCCCGCGTTTTCAGCCTCGTAATATAATTTTACATGACGCTATACTACGGCCAACGAGACTAGATAAAATATATTGTAAACAAACGGACCGTTACTGAGTTATATAGTCATAAATACGGCTGATTCGGACTCTTCCGTCGAATCATCTTTATCTTATACAGACGACAGAGATTAGAATAGGGAATCCATTATTTGTTTATAATTTATTTTGGTTTATATTCTTTATCTCGGCTCGTTGGCCCTACATTTCTTTTTATGAAATATATAAGGGACAAGGATATGAAAATAAGGGACAAGACGAGCAGGACATTCAGCTGATGGTAATTGTTACGCCCTACCCATAACAATGCAGTACCGCTCAGGATTCTTGAAAAACCCAAAAATTCTGAGCAGCGACATAAGATGTTAAGTCTCATTTGCATCCAGTAATTTCACTAGCTACGGCGGCCTTCAGAATGGAACACAGTAATGTTTACACATTACTGCCTCACGGCAGAAATAGGCGCCATTGTAGTAGTCATAATCTAGCTGGTTTACTGTGCAAAAGAGCCTCCCATATGGGTCCACTACTATAGACGAGTACAAATTTTTTCTTTTATTATTTTTAAATCTTATTTTTATGTGTATGTATTGCATTTACGTATCACAATCACATCACGCAATAACACACAGATAGCAACAGTTCGTGAGCGTATTTTCGTCCGGCTTCCTTCACAAAAATCAAAATCTAAGGCAGACTGAGAGATGTAGGCTTATACTACATAGAATATAACTGTTTGTCACGAATCAGGGTATAGAAAAAGAATTATTAAAATGCGACTGGCACATCTAGAGATAAGCGCGTTCAAACAAACAAAAAATATATTCACCATTATAATATTATAGAACAGATCATAAAGATGTTTAATGTTTCATGCCGTATCAAGGCAAACTACATAATATAATTTATATACAACAATATGTTTCACAGAGTCATCAATATGTCGTTATTTCAAATTATAATTAAGTATATATATTTATAAAATTAAATACATATTAGTTATTTTATTAAGTTCCTTATTCATTGCATATGATTATCACGATATTCGTATATTAGTAACACAGTAATTTCCCCTATAACGCGGTTCTTTATAACAAGGTTTCATATTATGCTGTCTTATAACATACATAGTTCTGTACTGTGAAATTTATAATGATTTGTACAGTTCATAATAAGCTTCGAGTGTCGTTGCACGTGTGTTAATTGTGAAATTACAAAATATTTTTTTTTCTTATTTGTGTATTTAAAACCATAATAAAATAGTAAAACAAGGCAAACTATTGGAAATACTTGTTACGAATTGTGTTTAATTATAATTTTTACACATATAACGGTTTCCTATAACGCTCAACCACACAACCGCGTTATAGAGAGAACGTATATATCAGATGACATATAATTTAAATAATAATACAACAACATAAATGCAACATAGGTAAACGTATGGACGGACAAATGGCAAATTAAAACAACAAACAAAATTATATACACATGATAAGAATATTATTCCATCGTCAACAATGACGTAGTAAATATTATAATGGTTCTAAATTATGCAAAATACACTTTGAATTTGAAATGATATAAAAACGAAGATTTTTTCGATACATTCCGATGGTAAAAGCTTTAAAACATATGGTACGGGTTGTGCCATTTATGCTTTCTCAGACCGAAATCGGTAATATTGATTTCATTTACGAGAACATGTAGGAGTTAATTTGTAAAAAATAAATAAATGTCTCGTGTCTGATTTTTAATAAGCAGAGGCCGCAGCAAGGATGCTGCAGAGACGAGCATATATTATAATGTAAATTATTATGTTTTTTAAATTTATATTTTTTGGTATTTTCAATGGTCAATATTGGTACGATACAAGTAACTCTTTTTCCGTCATTCAACAAAAAAAAAACGTATGAGCTTAAGAAAACAAGACAAAACTGAAAACTGTTCGAGGGCGAGGTTCATAATACGAAATAAACCTATGCTCGCCAAGCTAGTCCCTCTTAGTAGACTTTTAGCGTTACAAGGCGAGCGTGACGGCTCATCCTCATTCAACACTCAAAAATAAGATGCCCCAGCGCACATTTTAGGTTCAAAAACAAAATGCGCCTGTTTTTATGTCCAAGCCCCGTATGGTACCTATTTAACACAAAAGTGTAGTTTAGAAAGAATGTAGTCTACAAATAAAACGTAACAGTAATATTATGTTTTAGTTCACGCCGCTCATCCAAAAAACTGACGACCAATAATAAGCCGCGTTGCTTCTATAGCTATGCTCTTCATAGCTATGTGAGCACACGCACACCAACATAAATGCGCCAATCAGAACACGTTATTGAATCGTACCATGATAATTAACCAATGAACGGATAGGAACAGTCGCCCCGTACCCCGCATGTCCCACGTTTTAAGTTTGTACTCGAAACGTTCTTACATGGACTAAACTGTATTTATTAATAAGAATTTGTTTTTAAATCAAAATAAGTTCATAGATTGACTGATTTTATATATTCTCACTTTAAAAAAAATGTTAAAATACAAAAACAAATAATGGATCTCGTTCAAGCAAATATCATATATGCACTGATGTTACAATAATATATAATATTAAAAATAATCAGTGCCTAAGACCCAATGAAAATAAAATATATCAAAAACTTATAAAATATGTTATAAACAACCCAGAATACATTAAAGCTATAATACAATAACTGTGAACATAACCATCTTAATACTGAGATCATTAACTATACTAATATCCGCCGATTAATATAATCTTAATATATATAAATTACGTGACACGTTGTTTGTCCGCGATGGACTCCTAAACTAATGAACGAATTTCAATGGGGATTGCTTCATGGAGTGCAGTTTACTCCAACTTGACAGATAGGATACTTTTTATTTCGATTTGGGACCTATAATTATTTTTATTTCCAATATTCGTTTTATATGGACATATTTTCTATGAGAGAATTTAGTGACGCACGGTTTGACAGTTCCACTGTGAAACAATTTCATTGTAACAACAGGGAGCATATTTTACGAAATAATTCTTGACGTTTTGAAACATTATTGGCAAATTCCTATAAAACAGTATTTTTTTTATTACCTACAGGACAACGTCTGTCGGGACAGCTAGTAATTGTATATAATTAAATATTTCTCTCAAACAAAGATAACTTACACACGATTGGTAGATATCGAAGATTAGTTTTATACACTACAATATATTACAGATTAATTATCGTTGATCAATCTTGTATGTCTTTTTATACTCTCAGGTTGAGGCTCCCATCTACAGGATCTACTTTCCAGTTGATAACCCCAATACTTGCATATTAGGACCCAACGAAGCCACAACCTGAGAGTTGAACAAGACAAACAAGATTTATTAACGATTCGTCACTCGAACGCTTGGCTCAGTGGATGAGCGCTCACACGGAACGCTAGAGGTCGCGGGTTCGTGTCCCGCATCGTTGATAAAGATTGTTTTCAAATTTAATACCAGAAGTCAATAACAAATTCTTTATCTTACAGATATTTGTATCAGTTGGGAAAAAGTTTTTATGAAGCATATCCTAAAGTTAGAGGCAAGACTAAATACTTTCCCAAACATTCATTTCGCTTTATACGAAGCAATAAGCCTAGAATGTGAGCGAAACTCATCGACAGGTATATCTAAGCAAGCATTGATATTGCAGTGCGCGATAAACAAATAAGGTACGGTGGGTGAGATCTGTCACATGTCGCCCCTGCCCCCTCTGCAAAAGACTTTAAATATGCTCGACTTTCGCCACTGACATACAATAAACAACTCACAATCACGCTGAAAATCATCTGAAACCAAAACTCTGCCTACGTGTCTATTAAGCAGAGTTTTCGTTGAGTGTGTTTCGACCGCGCTTTGAATACAACGCCGCGCAATGACAAATTGTTCAGTGAAAATCTGTCCAATTAACAGCATATCCAAACTTACTAGCGTCGTATTTTGAGCGCAGTATTTCAGGTCAGTGCCTTTTTAAATTAACAAAATTATGTATCTAACTTAACGTTTTTAATCATTTTGCTAAATAATTATATCATCAATTTTCATACAAAATCAAACAAGGTGTTAATTTGAATGAATGTTATCTATATACAACGTCGCTCGGACATTTTTTAACGATGTTTTAATAGGCGATTGGGAGTCTAATTGTATGTAGTATGTCAATGGACTTTCGCGCATTCAACATCGTTAAGATGGCGGAGGCAAATCAAAAGAATTCATTCATAAAATAACAAAAATACGACTAACCAAGAGCATTGAAAAAAATATTATTGCATTTTTTTTAATTTCCTTATAATTTTTGTAAAATTCTTTAGTATGTTTAAACACAACGATATTACATTTATAGTTGTATGATATATATATATTTATATTATCATCATTAGAGCCATATTTAACAAGCAATATAAACTAATTAATAATATACCTACTTTGGTACACGTTACCGTCTTTATTCATAAAAGATCGGGTAAGGTTACCTCAGGTATTCTTATAGAAACATTTCATAAAAATAAATAAATAAAAAATTTATAAATAAGATATAAAGAAATACGTAAGTAGATACTACAAGTATTCCTTCAAAATTAATCATTACAAATCATTGGTCCGTTAAAACAGTGTGAAAATATTCAACAAAAACAGCAAAGGTTATAGAAGTGATGCTTAGATACTTATAGTAAAGTATGGTCACACAGCATAAAGAATTGCGTACATTGACCTGTTCTTTTCATAGACTAGGCAGACATTACAGAACTTATAATGTAGTTGGCAGTAAAAAACTCTTTGATAGCATAGTAGCGATAGCGAGATTTTAATTGCCGACTTTTCAAATGGGACAGAACATTTACTACCACCTAATATAAAGCGGGAATGTTTGCCCCTAACAGTGTCAATATGTACTCACTGTACTGGGAAAATATACATAAAATGTTCAAGTTATATGTATATACATAAATAACAAAATTATTTATGTGTATATAATTACGTCTAAATATCTAATGTGAAATCTTATAATTGCCATCATCAATTGGCAAAGTCCATAATATTTTTGTTAGCTCATTTTACTTAAATATAGATACAAAAATTTGGGGTCAATGCCCGAAATTCCTTTTGCCACGCGACAGTAATCTCTTAACATATACTTATTACAGTTTAAATAAGATTTACGTTAAATCGTCTTTATACTACATTATAATAGTAAATCATAGTGAGCACACATTCCAACACGTCATGATAGTCTATAGCTTAGTGTGCTTCACTGTATCCGTCCAATAGTTCTGTATAGTCATGGCTTCTAGAGAGTTCAGGAACGAGTCGTTATCCAAACTGTACATCTCTTCTGAATTGTCCTGAAACATTTTCAATTTAATTAGTTCTTATTCTTAGGCAAATGGACAGTATTATTGAGTTTTATTTATCTTTACTGAGTCAAGTATAATACCCGTGGGAGGCTCCTTTGCACAGGATGCCGGCTAAATTATGGGTACCACAACGGCACCTATTTCTTTTTTCGTTTCGGTCTGAAGGGAGCTGTAGCTAGTAAAATTACTGGGCAAATGAGACTTAATATCTGATGTCTCAAGATGACGAGCGTAATTGTAGTGACGCTCAGAAATTTTTGGGACTTTTCAAGAATCCTGAGCGGCATTGCGTTGTAATGGGCAAGGCGTAAAAATTCTCATCAGCTGACCGTCCTGCTCATCTCGGCCCTTATTTACATAAAAAATATAGGCACTTTAACGTTATTTATTGCCTCGGTGATGGTTTAATTGGCTAACAGTGCCCTACTCATTGTTAGTATATTAAGTTTGGATTTTACTTTGGAGATCATTGGATCGGACCAATAATTGAATAAACTGAGTTGAACAAGTTTAAATAATTTTATTCAGACATTGAAGTATTCACCAGTGCTAACATCTAGTTATCAGAAGCTCGGGATATATACAACTTTTATCTATAGTCATATATAATATAGCTTGATCCATTTGACCGGGTGCAACGCAGAGCAGCGAATTGTCGGGGACCCAGTGCTCTGTGAACGGCTGGATCACTTGGCGTTGCGTAGAGACGTCGCTTCATTGTGTGTCTTCTACCGCATTTATCATTTAACCTGATTCCTGCCGACGAATTCCACCTTCGCACGACACGCCACAAATGAAGATATCATCTCCACCATTTGGATGTGTGGCAGTCCTCCACAGTGTGCTTTCTTCCACGTACTACAAAGCTGTGGAATGAGCTTCTTTCTGCGGTGTTCCAGAACGATACGACATGGGGTACCTTCCAAAAAAGCGCGTACACCTTCCTTAAAGGCCAGCAACGCTCTTGTGATTCTTCTGGTGTTGCAAGAGTGTATATAAGTTGATCCGTACGATCGCTTGTCCTCCTTTCCCATAAAAAAAAATTAAAACAACACTTACCCTAATAGTACTATCATCTAAATATCCACTTGAATCAGGATTAGAACATTTATCATTCAATGTCTGGGGTTTATTCAAATATCGCCTTCTGTACAAAACGAAGGCCGTACTACCAGCAAGTGCAGCTATCACTAATGCTGCAAATGATATGCCAGCAATCGCACCCGTGTCCATTCCGCCTTCATTCCGATCTATAATACGTCTAGAAGATTCTATATTAGGCGGTATTCTGGTTTGAAGGAATGTCGTCTCGAGGGACAACGGCTTTTCAGTCACTATTCTACTCTCTGATAGTCCTTCTATCGCGTCTTCCTTTACGTAGTCTGGGTCCGGTCTTGTTAGATTTCGTCTTCTCGAATACGTTGTATTACTTGACTCTGTTACATTTGTAAATGTCTCTACAGATATATTTTCTGTCGGAGTTGTATTATCTGTGGTGTTAACTGGGGTCCACTGTATTTGTACATCTGTGGCATTTACTGAAGCATTTGATACCTTTTCGATATTTTTAGTGACAGTTTCTTTAGTTACGTCATCTGGGGCTCGAGTCGTTACAAGTGGTGTTTTGGTAAAGTACATAGCTCGTGGTTGTCTGTCTGCATATCTTGGCTCTGTTTGGACGTCGCTTATTGGTTCTAGCTCTGACTGAGGCGCAGCGTCATTACCGCCGCTAGCTAGAATAATAAGAATAAATAATTATTGTAGCGATAATAAATTATTATTTAAGGCAATTATATTATGAAAGCGAAGATGGAAGGGGACTAATGAGCTTAATCACCTGTTGATCAATCAACAGAGGTAATTCAATGCAGATTTTTAAGGACTCCCAGCGTGTTATTGCTCAAAACCCACACCTTAGTTAAGTATAGAGAAAAGTGCCAAGTATGAAGAACAATTTAATTAAATTTTAAAGTTGTAATGATGATTTTTTTAAGTGAAATCTTCTTTAGCGGCGTTGAGCACTTTTCTTGGGATGGGTATAAAATGTTAAACTCGCGACAGGCCACGTCACCTGATCGAAAATTCGTAATCTATACATATAACTAAAATTGGAACACACCAAAATAGCATTTTTTACAATTTTTGTCTGTCTGTCTGTTTGTTCCGGCTAATCTCTGAAATGGCTGGACTGATTTTAACGGGACTTTTATTGGCAGGTAGCTGATGTAATGAGGAGTAACTTAGGCTACGTTTATTTCAGAAAAATTCTTTTATTTTAGAAAAATAAAGTAATGTTGCAATGTACAAGAAATGGTCTTACTCTAAAAATAATTTATATGGCAAAACAACGTTTGCCGGGTCAGCTAGTAATTAATATAAATTCAACAGTCGTTGAAATTATGGATAAAAGTTGATATTTCTGAGAGAGAATTTAAAAAAAAAATATGTCCCATAAATAGTCATTTTTGTCTACGATAGCGCAATTAATGAATATTGTATTTAACCACATAAATGATAGTATACCAGTAAATAAAAGAATGCGTGCGTAATTATTCTCTGACCATTCCAAAACATTGAAAAATGCACCACGTTCAAGTTATCACTTCTGCCGGCACTCCCGTCATCACCTAATGGTGTGTGACTACCGCAGCCCTTACTCTCTTGTAGCAACAGAGGAATCACAAGATCCTTGCAAACCTTGTAAAGCGTCGAATTGAATTTACACTTGAACAGTCAAACAATGTTTATAGAATTTTTTTTTATGACAATAAGGGACGAGACGTTGGACGTTCAGCTGATAGTAATTGATACGCACTGCCCATTATAATGCAATGGCGCTCAAGATTCTTGAATAACCCAAAAATTCCGAGAGGCACTACAATTGCGCTCGTCACCTTGAGACCTAACATGTTAACTCTAATTTTCCCAGTAATTTCACTTGCTATGGCGCCCTTCAGACCAAACCACAATAATGCTTACACATTACTACTGCTTCACGGCAGAAATAGGCACCCATGTGGTACCCATAATCTAGCCGGCATCCTGTGCAGAGGAGCCTCCCACTGGTAATCTATAATAAGCTTTCCAAAATACTACATAAATCCCTTTACATAATCTCATAATCTATATATATAAGATTCCACGTATATAGTCACTCATCACGATATCTCTGGAATCATTAGAGCTAAATACTTAAAATTTGGTAGGAATATTCTTTTCACCGAGTAGAGGTCAGCTAAGAACGGATTTTACGAAATTTCACCCGCAGGAGTTTTTTTTATTATGAACAGAACAACGTCTGTCGGGTCAGCTACTTTTTATCTAAAATTATAGTTTAATGCACGTTAATTTACAATTAATAATCACGATAGTGATGTGGGAAATCCACGTATCTCGTACCTTTGCAACGTCACAATTGAAGACTTTTTCACTCGACTTTGTATTTAGCCGTTTAGTTCTACAATAAACCTCACTGTTCTCCCTATCGTGTTGCTTGATCTACAAGTCTACACAATAGCAAAACGTTAACCTGAATCGCAAGCCTATATACAGTCGCGAGCAAAAGTTTGGAATCACTTACTTGTAGTTGGTTCCGCGCGATGTTGCTTACCTACCAAATAAATTTTTAATATCAATTCGATCGATATTTTTTATATCCGATTTATGTAATTCTTTTATTTTTGTTTGATGCGTAATAGATGCCATTTGGTCCCATAAAAATTTTACATAGTTTGGCCCAGTAGTTTTCATTTTATGAACATTTATATAAAAAAATTTCGTCTACCTGGATGACATAATTGTTTTCTGTGTACGGCTTTTTCTTTGGAGTTTTCATTCAGGTTGATTATTATTATTATTAACTGACACTAAAACGTAAAAAATATAAAAAAACTACGTTTAAAAATAATATAATATATATATAATAATATTAAAGGTAAAGGTTTGCATAAGAGGTATTTTAAATTAAATTTTTAGTTTTCGAAGTCGGTTTTTTTAAACGTAATTATTTTTATAAACGTTCAACTCTTAGCTTTAAACTTAAACTGAATTCATTAAAATCAAGCCAGTATTTTAGAAGCTATCCCGGATTAAGTGAAGGACTAACGACGTAAGTGATTCCAAACTTTTGCTCGCGACTGTAGAACTCAATCTACACGGCGCGAACATTATGTTGTGCTCTGTGGGTTATCTATCGTTAGTGCGGACTAACAATGGGTAATTTATAACCTTTTGCCTGTGCTTCATAAGTTCATAATAAAAATCCAGTTTATGGTGTGAATAAATGATTGGAGAACGACTGAATGAGCATATGGATCACGTAAACGGTCACGTGCGGAACAGTGGGAGGCTCTTTTGCACAGGATGCCGGCATTTTCTGCCATGAAGCAATAATGTGTAAGCTCATGCTTGTGTTTCGGTCTGAACGGCGTCGTAGCTAGTGAAATTACTGGGCAATTGTGACTTAACATGTTATGTCTCAAGTTGACGAGCGCAATTGTAGTGCCGCTCAGAATTTTTCGTTTTTCGAGAATCCTGAGCGGCACTGCGTTGTGATGGGCAGGGCAGTTTTGCATTAGGCTGTCTTAGCTTTAAGATCAGCATAATTTCATATGTCAATTGACTATAAAAACGTAATCAAAGACAACGCTAAGCTTAAACTGAGCCAAGTATTTCGTAAGCAAAGTCTGAGTAAAGTCTAATTACGCTCTCAGATCTCAGAGTTCTTGCAGTATCATAGAATCGTACACCTATAAATTTTATGCAAAGACTTAACTTAATTGTGAGAAACAATACGACCGAAGAGAACTATCTAAAGATGCTTAAAATATCAGCAATTCAAAGTTCGCAAATAAATATATTAAAAGTACATCATTTGAAATGATAGGCATTCAATAAATTCCAATAAGATATATAGATAGAATTACAATGCACAATCCAAACTTAGCCACATGCATCCAAGCACTGCAATTATGTAGCTGCATCCCGAGCGGTCGGGAACCGCGGAAGTGGATTCCATTTGCGTCCACGATGTGTAATAGATATGCGACCACAAGATAGCATTGCTGCGAGTATGCACTTAGCGGCCTACAACTACCGTCATACGAACCTTTTTGCTAACGCTAAATGTTGGATTAGTTTATTATGTGTGCCTTAATATAAATGTATATAATTGTCTATATAATTCGCCTCATTAAAATAAGAAGATCCGTAGGAGAACCAAAGTCACCGATATAGCCTGGATGGTTGTAAAACTGAAGTGGCAGTGGGCAGGGCACATAGCTCGACGAACAGATGGCCGTTGGGGCAGTAAAGTTCTCGAAGGGCGACCACTTACTGGAAGACGTAGTGTTGGTAGGCAAGATAGACCGACGATCTGGTCAAGATTGCCGGAATACGTTGGATGAGGGCAGTGCAGGACCGATCTTTATGGCGATCTTTGAGGGAGGCTTTGTCCAGCAGTGGACGTCTTCCGGCTGAAATGATGATGATGATGATATATAGTAATAGAACATTACATTTCATTTTAAAAAATTTACTACATTCACAGCTTTTCCCCCCCTTAACAGACCCGTCAGAAATCTAAAATATATAAGTGTTTTAATATTAGGGCCGAAACGTAAAACACGATTTTTTATCCATATAACATAACACTGGGAATCTTGATTACGCCTGCCTCAACGGAGAGACGTTAAATATTTCAACTCCAACAGAAAAAGGAATTCACCTAACCCTCACCTCCTCTGTTCTTTATTCTGGAAGCGATAAAATCATATAAATCAGCTGTCCACAGTGTGAGTTAGACTCTTTTCGGTCTTTTCGTCTGGGTTGAATGGTTCCAAGCTTAAAATGGAAAGCTGATTCACATCATACACAGGCATTCGTCGTTTGTCTTTGCGAATACCTAAGGTGGTATGACGTATTACCCACAAGTAAACTATCAATGAAACAAGGAAGAGGTAGAAGGTAATACAGTAAGTACAGACGGACCTCATTGAATCGTCTACGAAGTGTACCTTCAAATAATGTACACGCAGGGTCATCATTGGAGATCAATAGAGAAGTCTTGAAAATGGCACACCCAATCTACAGGACTACCTGAAGAAGATATCACTGGATACTATAATAGGAAATGTCAAAACCCTTTTTCTACCAACCAACTGGTTTGTAAGCCAATGAATACTTGCTTAGGAGCTATACTTCTGTTATTAAAAATCTGGAATACTCCTGGTTAACTGAGGAAACCTAGTGGATGCATGCTATGTTGACAGATTTCCAGGTACAAGTAAATCTTCAACTTGGTACGAGGATAAGGCTGTTTAAAAGCCTTACGAACCTTCTAATGAAATGAGAAGCCGTGAGCAAAAGATCGTTAGATTAATAGATACAATAACCTTAAAGATGAAAAAAACGTGTATCTGTAATCAATTCATTCTTTCAATTATTGTCATATGACAAAGTGCAAGCGAATTTGGCAATCACAGTGATACGTTTGAAGTTACGGAATACCAAAACAGTACCATTGAATATTAAATATAATGATAGCTAAACACTGTCGTGTGGCACGAGAGTCGTGATGAGTCAGGATTGTTGCACATCTCGCCATCACGACACACATCCTCAGTTCTTGCTCAACACTTGCGTAACTCGGCGTTAGGATTTTATATATTCATACAACACACAATAAGGGGAATTGGTAGGTGAAAAAATAGTCAAGTATATTGAATGAGAGAAAAATGAAACAAGATAGAAACCGATTAGAATGTGCGAAGGCGAAATAAAAGTCATGGCAGTAAAACATGGACTAGAACAGAAAAGTTGAACAGAAAATGAGCAGAAAGAAAAGGGCGAGAGCAATGCCAAAGTTAGGCTAAATCACCAGAGTTGATCAAATACATCCAAAGTATTGTAAATAAATAACTATGGTTAAATAAAGTCAAGTTTAAAAATCCTGAAGACAAGATTAATCAAATATACCAATTGAATTGCAAAGGAGACGGATACCCTTTCATACATTATTGGGCCAAGATGTAAAAGGATGAAATTAGTGTCAATAAATAGCTTATAAAATAAAAAAGCATCATTGAGAATTTGAGGATTTTCGGCAATCTGAAAGCTGAGTTATAGGAGGTTTTGTAAAATTCGATCGATTTCTTTATAATATTAAGTTGATATTTAATTTTTTTTTAACTAATGACATTATGTTATATTAATTCGAATGTATTTTTTTTAGATACTTTTATTGAATCAATCATCTGTTGCAAGTGGTTTTAGGTTGAATTGTATAAACTCATTCACATTAATCGATTAAATAGTAATCGATATCCCATTTTTATCGTGAATTTTAAGGTAATGATAACATAATTTTAAGATTTCTCGTTTTCTAGATTGTAAATTAGGTTAATTTTTTATATTAATTATATTAATTTTGAAATAGAAAAATATGACATTTTTTTTAAACCATATCTCAACATACATGAGTTGATCGATAATTCTATTATATCGTGCGGTGATCATGATGGGCGGCGGTGATCACCTGGTGTTAGGTGATCACCGCCGCCCACATTCTCTTGCAACACCAGAGGAATCACAAGAGCGTTGCGGCCTATAAGGAAGGTGTACGCGATTTTTTTGAAGGTACCCATGTCGTATCGTCCCGGAAACACCGCACAAGGAAGCTCATTCCACAGCGTTGTAGTACGAGGAAGAAAGCTCCTTGAAAACCGCACTGTAGAGGACCATCACACATCCAGATGGTGGGGATGATATCCTAACTTGTGGCGTGTCGTGCGAAGGTGGAATTCGGCGGCAGGAATCAGGTTAAACAGCTCTTCGGAAGCGGTAGAAGACACACAATGAAGCGACGTCTCTACGCAACGACAAGTGATCCAGCCGTTCGCAGAGCACTGGGTCCGCGACAATTCGAGCTGCTCTGCGTTGCACGCGGTCAAATGGATCGAGCTGATACTAGGGTGCGCCAGACCAGAGATGACAGCAATACTCCATGTGTGGCCGGACCTGCGCTTTGTAGAGCGCTAGAATTTGGGCCGGCTTGAAGTATTGCCGTGCTCTATTGATGATCTATCATAATTGTCCTTACAATTTGAGATTTTTTTACGGAAAAGGAGGACAGACGAGCGTACGGGTCACCTGGTGTTGAGTGATCACCACCGCAATTTTGTTTATAATTATTTTAGAATACTCAAAAGCTTATTTCATGAGATGTCATAATTTTTGATTTTGATAGTTTTGTAAGAAAAAACGATACTGTAGATTGTAAAAGCGACTCTTTAATCAATTTTGATTGCGTTATCGCATAAGTTCGGTTTTATAATACCTCATGGTAAGCGATCACCGGTTTAGGATTTCCTTTTTCATTACTAGGTAAGGAACTTAAACAAAGAACTGTTTAAAACGTTGTTATTCACCGTTTGTGAAGGCGTGTAATAATGTTGATAATTACTGTTATATATCCGGCAACAGGCAAGTAAATGCAATCGATTGCAACCAACCTAATGTTAAACATGCGATTTCCTTTTGGCTATCGTAATACCTGGTCTAATTAGAATTGAATAACATTTGCGCCCCGACTTCATCCGTCATTTCAAAGATAATAGAATAAATGTTAGAATAATGCATCATTAAATATACAAGATTATGCATAAGAGTTGGTCGGTATATTTATAGGCTACTAGCTGACCCGACAGACGTAAATGTTCTGTACAAAATAAATAAAATACTGTTTTTTTATGAATTTGTCAATAATATTTCATAACATCAAGATCGTAAAATATGCAACCTGTTGTTATAATGAAATTGTTTCACAGCAGAACTGTCAAACCGTGCGTCAATAATTTCTCTCGTAGAGAATATGTCCATGCTTAAAATAAATATTGGAAATAAAAATAATTATGGGTCCCAAATCGAAATAAAAACTATCCTATCGCTCAAGTTGGACTAAATTGCACTCCGTGAAGTACACTGGAAACAAACATAGGACACTGAATTTATATATACATATTGAGATTTTATTCATTTTTTTTTATGATAATAAGGGACGAGACGAGCAGGACGTTCAGGTGATGGTAATTGATACGCCATGCCCATTACAATGCAGTGCCGCTCAGGATTCTCAATAAACCCAAATATTCTGAGCGGCACTACAATTGCGCTCGCCACCTTGAGACATAAGATGTTAAACCTCATTTGCCCAGTAATTTCACTAGCTACGGCGCCCTTCAGACCGAAACACAGTAATGCTTACACATTACTGCTTCACGGCAGAAATAGGCGCCATTGTGGTACCCATAAACTAGCCGGCTTCCTGTGTAAAGGAGCCTCCCACTGGTTTTCACATTCATAAATCACTCAAAGTCAAAGACAAATTAAACTTTATTCAACAAGGCTTAAATTAAGCGCTTTTGAATCGTCATAAGCAATGTTTAAGTAAATTAAATAAGTGAATCTACCAGTTCGGAAAAAGTAGACCTTGTGAGAAAAACGTACAAGAAACACAAGAAAAATCGATGAGTATTTACAATAGCTGTGATATAGAAAACTAATTACTTCGTAGGGTGATGCATACAAATATATTATGAATTATGTTCAAAGCTAAAAAGCATGTTAAATATCAAATATTCCATAAAAAGTAATGGAAAATAAACTGGATAAATATAAATTGTCGTATATTGGATGAATCAACGTTTAGAGCTTGAATTTATTGTTTGTGTAAGGATGCTTCGTGAACATGATGGTCGTGATTACTGTCATAATTGTACGTAGTTCCTGAAAAACGTTCCAAGCCACAAACATCACATTTTAAGGTACTCGTGTTTAAAGTTTACTAAATATTAGTATATTCCCGTACTTGTGGGTTGGACTACTAAGTCATGATGTCATTTAAAGAGTGAGAGTAGGACGCCATTTTTTGTCAGTCCGTTAATGTGAATCACGTGACTAGTTTTGTGTTCTTGACTCAAGACTTGATTGTGGTTTGGAACGTTTTTTTCGAATTACGTCCAATAAGTAATGGCATAAAACAAATACAGTGATTTATTAACTATAATGGACCAGGCACTATAAGCAGCACTCTATCACGAGTTGAGGCATGTACCATCAAAACTTCCCGTTGCACTTATTTGAGTAATATAAACATGCAGAAGAGGGCTATTCGCGCGATTTATAACCTAGGTCCTAAAGAATCATTTAGAGAAAAATTTAAAGAAATAAACATTTTGACTGTTGCTTCTCAATAAATTTTTGATAATGTTTTGTATGTTCATAAGCACATTGAGGAATTTTCTAGAAACTGTGACATTCATAATGTTAACACGAGGAACAAACATAAACTTGTTATGCCTACTACTCGGTTGGGTCGAGTTAGTAAGTCTTTTGTTGGGCGATGTATATGCTTCTAGAATATGATCCCAGAAAATGTACAAAACAAATGTGTTACGAAATTTAAAAGAACTGTTAAAAAACGTTTGTGTGGGAAAGGTTATTATAGCATAAACGTTTTTCTTAATGACACCACGGACTGGGAATAAAGCGAACACCCTCAGGCTCTAATTATAAATGTTTATAGTACGATATCACATTGTAATCCATATTTTATATTAAAAAAATAAAGCCCGCTGAGTTTCTTGCACCCATTCTTCTCAGGTCTGAGGCAGTCTCTTTTGAATGGGTGGTAGTTTTTGACGTTCAATAAGTGATTTTAAATCCTATTTTGAATAAAAATATTTGAATTTTAATATAACTTAGAAAATCTTAAACAAACTTATGGTGGTTGGGATCAAACCGGTGCATTCGGGATAAAATTCCAAACCAATTTAACCATTTCTAGTCATCTATGTAACTATATATCTATGTATCTATCTATGTTACATTCCAGAAGACAGGAGGGAATGTTTTCAATTAGAGTCTGGTTCAAGATACACTGTATAACGAGTTGGGTCGTTAGACAGCGCTTGTGAATAGGTAATGTCCACGCGAAGTCGTTCTTAAAGCCGACCTCAATTGCAACTGAGAAACACTGAAAATAGAACAGCTCGTGGTTTAATACTTTGGCGGCGTATATTTTTAACCGAATTCAAGAAAGGAGGAGGTTCTCAATTCGATCGCTATTTTTTAATGTATTTACACCGATTACTATGAAATTTATAATCCGATTTACGTAATTCTTTAATTTAAAATGTATAAATACTTCAGAGTATTGTACGTTCCCTTCGGCACAAATAAAATAGCTGTCAAACATATGGAACAGCCTGTCCAGCGATAATTTACAGGTCAGTGCAAATAACCATAACACTTATGTGGTGACAATTATTATGAAGTCATTATCCAGGTGCTACACAATGGATTGGCCTTCACGTACGGAAAAACGTTGTCCTCAACAGTAATATGCGTGACGATGCCGCTATTATTTTTAAAACCGCTGTGAACCGGCGAACATTAAGGATGCCAAGGCGAGTATATCTAGCACGTACACAAAATTAACAAGGTTACACCTAAATAATTACTAAACCTTTCTTGATAGGCAAAAGTATGGAAAGGTTTTCATTGGTCCAAAAGCACATCTGAATATTAACTAGAAGAGGTTTTAATACTTTTGTTCTTCTGAATCTCCAAGGCGGGGGGTATGTATAGGCCCAATAACAGTTGACTTGCACGACGAGGATGATTGTCCCTGGGGGCGGGGAAAGGGGGACGCGGATCGTAGTACTATATAAGAGATTTCGACAAATCAAATGTCATTCAGATAGCAAATAGCCAGGTTTTCCC
The DNA here is from genome assembly GCF_905404315.1 of Leptidea sinapis. Lineage (NCBI taxonomy): Eukaryota > Metazoa > Arthropoda > Insecta > Lepidoptera > Pieridae > Leptidea > Leptidea sinapis. The sequence continues at coordinate 13,182,378 of NC_066280.1, read as the reverse complement.
AGTTTCCTGAATTTTCCCCCAAAAACCTTATGTATTAGTTTTTAAGCATAATAAAGTTTTGTCCCTCAACACGTAGATCAGGGTTGTAGAAATAAGTTTTCTGATACCTACATATATAAGGCTTAATTGTAAATTGCTTTAATAAGTAGATTATAAGTAATTTTGTATATATATTTTACTATCAAATATAGAAATTTGGAATTTGATTTTTTTTTTTCAAATGTCATTCATTCATTCATATTCGCTTAATATCGCACGAAATGTTATATACGCATTTAAATCAGTAATCGTTTAATTAAAAAATCCAATAATTCAGTAAAAGTAATAAACTATACAAGGCGCGTTATGAAAACATGATGAGAGTGAAATTGTATCGCTGTAACACAAAAGTAACAGGGTGAGGTTGGTTCCTAATATTTTCTATATTCGTTACATTTATTTTGGTTTCTTCGTCCATTATTAGGATAGGCAAAGGGTTCAAGCCCGTACAGCCGTATTCGTTATTTAATAATTAACTGTCAAAGCCATCGTTGCAAGATTTTTACAATATTGTTCTTTCTACAAACGTAGAATAGCACGAGGAAAAAATAATTTTAAGGATTTTTGCTTTGTTAGGCCTAAGAAGGATAACTTCTTGCGTGCATACATAAGTACAAACTTTTTTTAAATATTGATACTGGCACACTCTTACACAAATTATCTTGCCCCAAATTAGGCATAGCCTGTACTCTGGGTAGAAGGCAACGATATATTGAATACTTACATAAACATACGTCAATAAAAATAAACATCCATGACTCGGAAACAAACATTAATCTTCATCATATAAATGATTGCATCTAACGGGATTCGAACTCGGGACCTCTAGCTCAATAGGCAGGGTAGGGGTAGTGGGCTATAAGGGTCGGCAAAAACTAAAAATTTTAAACACAAATAATATGTAATACTGGTGCTGATAACTTTTTTTTTTATGGAATAGGAGGACAAACGAGCGTACGGGTCACCTGGTGTTAAGTGATCACCGCCGCCCACATTCTCTTGCAACACCAGAGGAATCACAAGAGCGTTGCTGGCCTTTAAGGAAGATGCACGCGCTTTTTTTGAAGGTCACTTAGTATCCTTAAAAATAAAAAAAATCATCTTGTTGGAATCTTACATGCTATCGGATACTATTTCTTAACAAACCTACAGTCGCAGGAAAGACAATATGGGCAATATTATATACAACTTAGTAGTAAAGTTTAAATTTGTTTGACATGACACGTATAATGTACTTTCACAAACTAGTTAATATCATAACGAGCTGGTGTCCGGTGCTAAATTTTTAAACATACTCATAACCAGGGGCGTGCAATGGTTTTCTATTTATTTTGTTTGTGGAGCTTACAGCAACAATTACAATATAAACAATAGTAAACATAATTCTAAAAGCCAATTACAAGCTTCCACATATAGAAAGAAATTTGCTTAGTCTTATTATAACTATAGATTTAGAATAGAAACACTTATATATACACAGATATAAAGATACAATCATGATACATTTTTTGATTTTGTAAAATCATTTGCGAACGCACTTTTTATGCTACCACTAAAAAGATCAAATCCGCTATCACAATTATACATATTGAACAGTTTGGTGACGCGTGGTATGTAACTGTTTATTCTATACTAGCTGACCCGGCAAACGTTGTTTTGCCTTATAAAGTGTAATTCACGCGATAGTTTATAAGTAATACAATATTGCCTATATATATATTGTACATCATTTTGTTCTATTGTCAATAGTTTTTGCAGCGCACGCAAAAATAGGTTTTGATTTTACACCTTGTGTTACAAAATAGCAATTTTATTACGGATCCCTAATTTTGAAAAAAAATAACATAGCCTATAGCCTTCCTCGATAAATGGACTACCCAACACTGAAAGAATCATTTAAATCGGACCAGTAGTACCAGAGATTAGCGCGTTCAAACAAACAAACACTGCAGCTTTATAATATTAGTTTAGATTGAGAATGACTACGTACCTACCGTAAAGTAAATCATGCTTTCTTAATGTTCGATTTGGAGTTCGTAACGCAATCATGCTGAGGAGTTCAGGACAATCAACCACACTTTGGGCTATTTTTACAAGAAACCTAATATCATATTTTCTAGCAAGGTTGCCTACCCTACTAGTCGTAGTTGAGCTTTGGAATATGCAAAGATTGCTTATCGTAGGTATCTAGCGTAAGGAAAAATTTTATGAGTTTGTGTTCAATAGAAGTTTGGTTATAAAATAACGGAACCAAATTAAACTAAATTAACATTAACAGGTTTATAACGAGGTAGGCACTGCCTAATTGCCTATATGATATGCACCGATGTTATCCTATCCAAATAACAATTAGTTGATTGATAATGATTTTATTGAATTTGTCTGATACATATATAATGTTGAGCAGTATATAATTTCTGTGGTTTTGAAAAGAGAGGTGATTGATTATTTAACATTAGATGAGAGATCTCTCAATTTCATAAGAAAAGTTTCCACTAATTATCTTGCCAGCTTTGATCGCAAGTGAAAGCGTTACTGCTAGAAAATATAAATCAGCCAAAAATGCTCGCATTTTCATCAACACACAACATCAAAGAACTATGAATTATTGTAACACACCGAAATGATAAAATTCAGGGCTATTTCACTAACAACTGACAAATAGCTTTCAAGTCGATTAATTTTCGCATCGTGTCAACGCAATTGTACTGGTTTTGAAAACAATTTTATTTAATTTCCTTTTAGTAAGCCACTTCACTTTTAAAGCAAACAAAATTATCAAAGTCAAGCCTTTTATGAGCTTTATACTGAAGCTAATAAGGCAATTGATCTAGTCTTACGATATATATGGTTTCTATTTTATTTATTGCACGCCTCGAACGCGAAGCGGCGAGGTTGTGCTTTATAACCGACCTGCCAAGGTCACACGTTTTCCACTCTTTAAACTGCAAATATTTTTTTCTATTACTCTTACACATTATAAGAAGCACATCGATATAAAGCTGAGACACTAGTGAATAATCCTGATACTTTTTTTTAAGTTGTCGAATACGTATTAATATTATAAAAAAAAAATTAAAAAAAGATATCTCGAGAACGACTTGAGTTTTTTTCAAAATTTTCAGAATCAAGCAGAGAAGGTTCCTTTCGAAAATCACTACTTTAGGCCTTCTCGTTTTTTTTTAAACGCAGGTGATTCGATTTTATTCGAAATTTAACTTTAAAAAAAATATAGCATGAGCGTTCGAGGCGTGCACTTTTTTTCAATTTATTTTTATTTTATTCAACTTCTTTCGGAAAACAAATAGTTCCCACAATACATTAAACAATTTCAAGGTACAATATTAAATTATTTTCCAGTGAGAACCCACACCGCTATCGCACAGATTGATTTTATAGTATTACTGTCTAAAACATAATGAATGAAAGGTAGTTTAACAATAATTAAAGTAATATGTACATATACAATAAGAAGAAAGAATACAAAACTAAAAATAATTTACAAAGTTATTTAAACACAATGTTTTTATGATCGTCTAAACTTTCATTTTTAGTCGTATATAATTATTAAAATACATTAAAACAAAAGAGTTAATGAGATTTAACATAAAAATTAAATATTCACTTAAGATGTCATTCACTTGCTTTTTAAATTTTGTTTTTGTTGTAAAGAAAATGTTAAGATCATGCAAAAGTACTAGGAATGGAACTTTTATATATATATAACAAATATATATAATATTGACAACCTGTATAGCCGAGTGGTTAGCGATCCTACCTACTATGCTAGAGGTCCCGGGTTCGAATCCCGGTAGGTGCAAGCATTTATATGATGAATATGGATGTTTGTTTCCGAGTCATGGATGTTTAAAGGTATTTATGTATGTTTATATGAATTTATGTATGTTTAAGTTAGTATATTGTATTAAATATATCATTGTCTTGTAACCCATAACACAGGCTATATATGCTTAACTTGGGGCAAGATAATTTGTGTAAAAAGTGTGTCAATATTATTATTATTATTATTGTATAATAGGTCTGAACATGTTTAAAGAAAGATCAAATCTCACCTATGATCAAGAGCATCGCCGTCACCCAGAACCAGTGCATCCACCAGTGCAGGGTCATGATGAAAACGTGACGGTCTCTGCTTCTCACGACCTGGAACAGTTAAAAACTCTTTCAACATTTACCCGTACTTATTCAGCCTTTTAAATCCTAGCAGGAATTATTCACATTTAAAATGTCCAACTACCAAATATTCGCATTTGCGTCAGGCACTAACGCAAATCCGTCATCAACCACAGTCGAACAACATATAACTGATTTGTGGCGAGAATAATGAACTGAACATTCCAATAAATTTGCCCATATGTCATACAAAATAATGCCGAATTTTGCGGTAGTGACATTAACTTTCCTGTAACTTTGCTGATTTTGGAAACTATTCATTGAATTGTTTTAGTTAAAACGTTTACAAGACCAATTAAATTAATCAAGTTGCTATTGCTAGACACTATTATGCGAGGACTCACAAAGTTGGAGCAGCAACTGTACCAATACCTCAAGTCTGTTAGTAAATAGATCACAATGAGAGCGGGCTTCTAGAGGCGATTTAACAATTACAAGACTCGCGGCATAGGCGCCCCAGTGCGTGCTACCGTGCGAGACGCGGGTACCGCCAAAAGACGGTGATTTCTGCTACGACTATAATTGTCAGGTGTACACAATCGAATCAGCTCATTATGAATATCTACAAATATGGTTTCCGGTTAAGTAAAGCAATCTTATTTTCACCTCTCCAACCAGTGAGCAAAAATTCTTCGTCTCCCTTTGCCTTTGGCCTTTCAAATTCAAATATTTTTATTCAAAATAGGATATGACATCAATTATTGAAAGTCAAAAACTACCACCCATTCCAAAACGAATGCCTCAGACATGAGAAGAATGGGCGCAACAAACTCAGCGGGCTTTTTTTCATAAAAAATATGGTTACAAAGTAATATCGTACAATTAAACTTATTATTTGCGTGTGGTGTCGCACCAGAATAGCACCACCCCATCTCTTACCGTGGGTGTCGTAAGAGCGACTAAGGGATTCAAAGAACGAAGGATGGGCAGCAGCATCCTTCCGAGAAACACCAACACCCACTGCGATCGCCAACCCGCCTGCCAAACGTGGCGATTACGGCAGAAGACACCCCAAATATGAAAAAGGACACTGAAAGGCCCCGGCCCCCAGTCCCCGGCAGCCCCGCTAGTGGTGGCCACGGTAGCAGCCACATAAGCGACGCGGCAGGGAGTGCTAAGAATCCCCGGGTTCGGAATCGCTACCACCGACGAAGACCATTAGCCCTGGTAACATATAATGTCAAAACACTGCGGACCGACGAGAAGTTATAGGAACTGGAGGAAGTTTTAAGCAGACTACGATGAGATGTCATGGGGTTATCTGAGGTCCGAAGACAGGGTGAGGACTCGATAATCTTAAATTCCAGGCACCTGCTCTACTTTCACGACCAACTGTCCCAGGGTGGTGTCGGGTTCCTCGTGCACAAGTCTCTCGTCAGCAACGTAACTGAGGTGAAGAGCGTGCCGAATAGGGTAGCGTTCCTAATACTCAGAATTACTCAACGGTATTCGCTGAAGGTCATTCAGGTTTACGCTCCGACTTCGACACACTCAGACGAGGAGGTGGAGGCCATGTATGAGGACATCTCAACAGCCATTGACACTCCTAAGACCCACTTCAACGTTGTCATGGGAAACTTTAACGCAAAGCTGGGCAAACGTAGCGGCGATGAGTTGAGAGTGGGGTTAATTAGGTTATGGAAATCGGAACACCCGAGGCCAGATGCTGGCTGACTTCATGGAGAAGGAGGATCTCTATATGATGAACTCCTTCTTCATGAAGCCAGAACAACGCAAATGGACTTGGATGAGCCCCGATGGTGCCACCAAAAATGAGATTGACTTCATCATGTCGACCAAAAGACATATATTCAATGATGTCTCTGTGATTAACTCAGTGAAAACTGAGAGTGATCACCGCATAGCAAGAGGCACATTGAATATCAATCCAAAACTGGAGCGGTCTCGACTGGTGAAGTCTACGTTCCGGCCTGCACCCATCCAGATCCAAAACCCGGAAAACTTTCAACTCGAATTGCAAAACCACTTCGAATGCCTCGGTGAATGCGTGGACGTGGACGAGTTTAATAACAGGTTCGTGGCAGCTGTTCAAACGGCAGGGTCTAAGTTCTTTAAGGCCAGCCCTTCAAAAAAAAAACCGGAAAAATCCGGAAAAATCCGGAAAAAAACGCCAAGTCCCAGTATAGGCAGCTAAATAGACAAATCTCCAAGTCATTGACTCGCGATATACGCCACTGTAACATAGATTCCCGACACTATACCGAAGATATCCCAAACGTCAGCCTGTACGAGATTAGTATGGCCCTAAAACAGCTTAAAAACAACAAGGCGCCGGGTGATGATGGAATTACAGCTGAGCTTCTTAGCTGGTGGTACTCTTGGGCTGAAGATTCTCCAGAAGCTATTCAATTCCGTCATCCTCGGGGCTAAAACGCCGCAAGCATGGCACAGAGTAGAACGTATTCTTCAAAAGGGCGATAAAACGCTTTTGAAGAACTATAGGCCCATATAACTTCTGAGCCACGTATATAAGCTGTATTCTAGGGTTATCACGAATCGTCCCGTGCGCAGGTTCGACGACTTCCAGCCTACCGAACAAGGCGGATTCCGAAAGAATCCATATCCTGGAAGACTCAAGCCATATGCTCGATGGCCTCAACACAGCTTCCCAAGGAGTAGGTCTCAATATGAACCTGGACAAGACGAAGATCATGTCAAATGTCCATGTCGCACCTACTTCCGTAACAGTTGGGAACTGTACTCTTGAAATTGTTGACGAGTATGGCTACCTTGGACAAATAATCCAGGCAGGTCAAATTTCGGGAAAGAGGTTACTCGTCGAATCCAACTCGGATGGGCAGCGTTCAGGAAGCTCCGTAAAATCTTCTCGTCCAAAATATACTTAAATACCACAGTGTCTGAAGACGAAAGTTTTTAACCAATGTGTGTTGCCATTGATGAGATACGGGGCACAGACGTGGTCGCTAACTATGGGTCTTATGAGGAAGCTCACTGTTCCTCAGCGGGCAATGGAGAGGGCTATTCTCGGAGTTTCCCTGCGAGATCGAATCAGAAATGAGGAGAGCCGTAGGAGAATCCGACATAGCCCAAAGGATTGCGATATTTGGGGGAGGCTTTTGTCCAGCAGTGGACGTCTTCTGGCTGAAATGATGATGATGAAACTTATTATTTAATAGCCTGAGTGGGGTCACTACATTCCCAATCTGTGGTATCATTGAGAAAGTAATTTATGTTATAGTAACCTTAACCACACAAACGTTTTTTAACAATTCTTTTGAATAATGTAATAATTTTGCTTTGAACATTTCTTGATCATCTTATTGTAAATCATATACATCGCCCCACAAAAGATTTACTAACTCGACTTAGCAGAGTAGTAGGCATTATAAGTTTATGTCTGTTCCTTGTGTTAACATTATGGTTATGACAGTCTCTAGCAAATTCACTTATGTGCCTATGAACATATATTACATTATCAAGAATATATTCCATAGTGCTTAACTAGGGCCATGTACATCGACAATATCGTGTTGTTTGCAGGAGCTGTTATATATATTAACAGTCAATGGAAAAAGAGAATAAAAATAATATTTTTAAGTATTAAACATTATTCTTAAATGTTGTATTTTTTTCGTTTGTTCGGTGAAAAGTTGTATGTGACACGAGAGCATAGTATTTTGTTTCTTGTGCCTTTGAATCCTTAACTAGGCCCCGGGATTCTAACTAAGAATCACTCGCTACGGTCTTGATTCAATTATGGGATGCTCAGCTAGCTCGGGATTTGAGCTCGGCACTCGAAACAAAAACGACCTTTGGGGTCATGTTGAACAAAGAGTTCAAATCATCGATATTTAAAAAAACCGATTAAGGACGTGTCGGAACCAAACAAGGAGGAGTTCCTACAATAATCGATTTTAAAAACTTTGGTAAAAGAAAATTATTGAATGATTGCCACTTTGACATTAACTATGTTGCTTAATTTCTTGTTATCTTAGATCAAGGATTGGTCTGCGCTGCGCCCCAACTAGATACCGCATACGTAGTCGCATATAAGTCGTTGTTACAAGTAAAAATTTCTATTAAATTGATATCACCCGGCGAGTCCATTATCCCAACCAAAAAGCATTTCAATGCAGTCCAAGCGAAACGAGAAATTTGGGTTTAACGTACGCGCAAATATATACATATAAAATAACGTATTTAGCAATTCATGATCATCAAACAAAAACATTTGCCACAAGCAGTGTTTCCATATGAATTATACAAACAAATATGATTGCATAATTAGCACCAATTCACAGGCTCACGCCCGCGTCGGTGGAAGCGATATTATGCTAATCACATTTCACTGCAACAGGTCTAAGTGATACAACCTTGCGCGGAAAATAACCGGTGAGTTGTGCAGGTAACGTGTTATGACGATTATCAATCACGTTGCATTTATGTGCTCTGAAACCGTAGTAGGTACTAAGTAAAAGATCAAAAAGGAGAACATATTCGCGATTAAGAGGCGACATAAGCAGGTTTAAAGTTAATTTTCTATTATTTGGTTCCGTTATTTTTAAACCAAACTTCTATTGAACCCCCACTCATAAATTTTCCTTAATACCTACGGTGTAGGCTCAACTACAACTAGTTAGATCTATAGTAGCTACCTTGCCTTGAAAACCAATGCACGCCCCTGATACATAGATGGTAGTTTTGAGTAATTAAATCATACAAATTTAACTTGTATCAAAACTTATGGAGGATTTTTTTATGTTAATAAAGGACGAGACGAGCAGGATGTTCAGCTGATGGTAATTAATACGACCTGCACTTTACAATGCAGTGCCGCTCAGTACTAATGAAAAAACCAAAAATTCAGAGCGGCACATAATTGCGCTCGGCGCCTTGAGACATAAGATGTTAAGTCTCAATCAAGTGCCCAGTAATTTAACTAGCTACGGCGCCCTTCAGACCGAAACACAATAATGTTTACACATTACTGCTTCACGGCAGTAATAGCCGCCGTTATAGGTAGCCATAATCAAGCATCCTGTGCAAAGGAGCATGACACCATTGAACTTTGTATTTGGGCAATTGATAAGAAAAAATAAATATTTGTTCTAGCGTTTTTGAAATTTCGATTTCTATACGGATGAAAAGGGGGGGGGGGATAACTTCGTATGGAGTCCAAACAAAGCCAAGGCTTTCAAGCCTAACTAAATTCGATTTTGATTGTACTTGGTACAAAAATATAAGAATACTCCCCAAAATAACTATTACACGCGGAAGAAATCGCGAGTAAAAACTAGTAGTTTAATAATTTTGTGTAATTAAAAAACTGTAAATTTTTTTCCATATACATATAAATATTTTACAAGAATTGCTCGTTTAAAAGTATATGAGGACGTGGCAGAGCTCTACGTTCCCAGTTCTGGGAAACTGGGTAAAATACCCCAATTTTCCCAGAGACGAGACAAAGTTAGATCGGTTCGTTGCGCCGCAAACATCCCCGGCTAGTTAATGCAAATTCTTTGGACCGAATTCCGAGACACACAAAACTGGTACAGAAATATATTATTACGTGTCAATAAATAAGATTATTTTGCACAGAAATATAAAACTTTCATACGCAACTGTACACTAATCTAATTATTTGAATATAATGCCTTATAATTGGATCAAGCTGAAACTGGAGAGGGAATTATTTTCTACATAGTTGTAGCAGGTACCAAATGTAATAGCAGGTACCTACAATCGCCACGGGTGACTTTAAGCGTGATAGCTTCGTCTAAAACAAATAAACCCGAGCGGGCAAACACATGCGGGCAGACATCGTTCATAATTACAGTAAACTACAAATACTACTATTTTATTAATATTAAGGGTATTAAGATTGCATAAGAGGTGCATTAAATTACATAATTTAAGTTATTTTATACAAATCAGTTTTTGAAGACGGTTTTTTAAACGTAGTTTTTTACCATGAATGAGTTACAGCGAGTGTGGCGAGGTTAAGCTATTAATAATAATAATAACCTTTAATAACAATCTTTACATAGTTTTCGATTTACATTTAGTTTGCAGTAGACATCGGCACAGATTGTTTTGCTTTCGCATAGGCCTCCCCCAGGCTCTTCCACTGTTCTCGTTCATGACATGATCTGCTCCACGTCACACCAGCGGCATCTTTTAAATCGTCGCTCCATCTACGACTCGGTCTCCCTCTCTGTCTTTTTCCATCTCTAGGATACCATTCTGTTACTATTTTGGCCCATTTTTCTTGTTCTTCCTCGTATTAGGTGTCCTGCCCATTGCCATTTGAGTTTACTAATAGTTTGTGATACGTCTGCAATGTTTGTCCTTTTTCTTATTTCTTTTTAGTTTATTCTATCGCTTTTCTTAATCCTTAGTATACTTCTTTCTATGTTATGTTGACATGTTTTTAGTTTGTTAAGATTATCGTTGATTAGTATAACAATATAATATAAACTATTAGTTAAGTTAAAATGTTAGTCAAGTTTCAAATTTCGAACTACAATTACTCTCCAAATTAACGAATTTTCAGCAATTTGCACCGACGACACTACACGTATAACGAGGTCTCGGAGATTCATTAGCGACGCGCACACAAACTCGATATCATAATAATTCTGTTACAGCGAGCGATTAAAGTAATTAACAGCGAAACACGAGAACATTGTCGTTAATCTAATTAAATTTATGACAAGCGAGGATTTGGTATCAAAGGGAGGAAAGCTCGTGTATGGTTGAATTCATTCAAGGTCATTATTTTCTCGACAGTGTTATCCAAAACTCTTAAATAAGAAAAAGAAAGAAAGAAAAAACATTTATTTTAACACACACACAAATAACAAAAAGGAGAAACTTAAAAATATACAAATATAAAAACGTGTGGTGTTTAAAAGGAGCCATTCAGCATGTGTTTCAACACAAGTGTGCTGCAACGCTGATTTTTGGTGACCCCCTCGTGACACATGATCCTCAAGGGCGACACCTCGCCTGAATTACAGTATTACTTAACTAAACTTAAAAACAAGAACAAACATAAAAAGAGTAATTATAATTAAACATTCCTAATAATGACAACTAATAAGATAAAACAAAACAAAAAGCTCCTAGTCTCCTTGAACGCAACTAATGCTGGTAATAAGTAAGTAACCCTCACTTCTGGGATTAATAGACAAATAAATTTTGAAAACAAAATTTTATGAACGATGCGGAAATATTCGGCTTGAGCCGGTTATCAACTGTATAGTAGATCCTGTATACGAAGCCACAGCCTGAGAGTTTTGTTCAAATCTGCATACAAGATTTTAAGAAGATACGTCACTCGAACGATTAGCTCAATTGGAAGAACACTCACAAGGAACGTGATTTGGTGTTCCGCATCGTTCATAAAATTTTGTTTTCAAATTTTAAATGATATTTTATCCCATTTTGAATAGAAATATTTGAATTTGACTTTGAGATGATAGAAGAAAAAGAAGATGAGAGAAGGGTATATATAGTGTAAAAACATACTGGACTGGCAAAGAACAAGTTCACTTCCGTAGATTCAATGAAATGAAAGGTCTGACTCTCAAATGAAAGGTATGAGGTCTCTGACGCAACAATATCGTGCTGGTTAAACAGTTGACAATTGAGGCGTTGTTAGTATAAACAGTCGTTTATAAACGCTCGGTCCGTGACGACACGCCTATCAGGCATTATACGGCCGTTCATCAGATTCAATAGCTCGTGAATCCAAGTGGTGCGGTGGGCGAGGAGCAAACAGCGGAAAATTGCTCCAAACGCGACTCAATCGACCGAGATGCATTTTATTTATCACCGGAGAGCTTATCGGATCTAGGAGTGTCGCTAGATATATTATTTGTAAATATAACTTAAGAAGTAATTTAATAAAATGGAACCGAATTTCTAAATGCAGATTAGAATATTAACTTGCTAATAAAATTTTAATTTTTGAAAAACCAAAAAATTCTGAGGGGCACTACAATTGCGCTCGTCATCTTGAGACATAAGATGTTAAGTCTCATTTGCCCAATAATATCACTAGCTACAGCGCCCTTCACACCGATTACATAGAATAATGCTCACACATTACTGCTTCACGGCAGAAATAGGAGCCGTTCTGTACTCATAATCTAGCCGGCACCCTGTGCAAAGGAGCCTTCCACTGGTAAAATGCACTTAATATATGAAGATAGCGACAAAATACACATCACCACGTATTACGTATTTTGACGCATCCTCTGTAGGTACCTTAGTTGTTAATCATGAGCCTTAGTCTCATGTACTGCACTAGAACTTTAATCTTAGTTTCTTTTGGGCAGTTTAATATTAACTACGTAACATCTAAAGAGTTACCACTGTGTTTTAGTTAGCTTTACATTGGAATATCATTCAATCAATTAAAAATATTTATTTCGTAGGTAGATTGCATTAAGTACACTTGAAATATGTCATTTTTCATACAGCTCGTTGAATGCAGATTTCCTTAGAGAAGAACGAGCATGAAACTCTAAGGTTGCGGTATATATATATATATATATATAATCTGAATCTCGGAAACGGCTCCAACAATTTTCATAAAATTAAGTATGCAGGGGATTTCGGGGGTGATAAATCGATCTAGCTAGGTTTCAATTTAAAAAAAATGGTTTTATCCATGTTTGAATGAGAAACAGCTACAATAACATTAGAATACAAAGGTAAATTTCGCCACTATATACAAGACTATTATAGCTCAGATGGGACATTGGGTGATCCGTATACGTCTCACCCAATATATCCGTAAAGCAGAAGACACCGGTTCGAATCCAGATGTCCTATTAGTTACTTTTTTTGTTCAAATTTTGTACATTCTTAAAAATCCGAGCAAGGCTCGGTCGTCCGGATATTTGTCAATTAAATTCACAAAACATTTCAATTACAATATATGCAGAGTGATGCAACGAAAATACTCAAACGTCAAATACTAAATGCCGTACAATATATTAATATTCAAAGAACTTTCCATATTTTCTCTGTGCAAGTGGAGTAAATAGGTTAGTTTCTCAAATGCTACATAGCTATTTCACTACAAAGCACTCAACGAATGTAACCGAGTCCCGCTTTCAAACCGTCTCAAAGTTTCCTTCTGTTAGTTTTTCACAAGACGCTCTTGCTTTTGTTCGAATTTCTTTTCCCTTATTTATTTTTACGACAGATGCAGCCTTTATGGCCGCTATGAATATGTATCGCTTGAAATCTTTTTTTTATGAATGAATAAAATTATCAAGTTTTAACAAATGTGAAATTTTCATAAATATTTAAATCAATTGTATAATCACCTTCATTGATAATAATTTATTTGAGATATATCTCAAACGTGTTTTTTTGTTTCCTACAAAATATTAACTTTCACAATTCTTTGAAGATCTTAATTAAAGATAACTTATAAACTTGAGTTAAAAAACTAATTTGTCGCCTTGAGACATAATATGATGTTAAGTCTGGGCAAATGAGACCATTTGCGAGTAATTTCACTAGCTACGACGTCCTTCAGACCAAAACACAATAATGCTCACATATTACTGCTTCACGGCAGAAATAGGCGCCGATTTGGTACCAAAATCTAGCCGGCATCCTGTGCAAAGGAGCCTCTCACTGGTTTTATTCACAATTAAAACGAATTTACAAAAACACCATTGCATGATTTTGACTTATTGTATTTTAAGATGTTATTCAAAACAAAATTTGCCACAAATTTTTTAGATGAGCAGGTTGGTAAAGTGGTAAAAGGTCACGGTTGCAATTAGTCATGGATACAATTCCAGCTCATTTAAAATACTCTATCTCCCTCAAGTTTGTAGTATCTAGGTTTAAAAGCGGACACCACCATCAGGAATCACAGAAGCGATGGAAACGAATGGAGCATTCAGCAGAAAGCAGTATAATGTAATATAAGTATTAAAGGTAGAATAAGTATTAATGGCATCTAAAAAATAATCGACTATCCAAACATGTTTTAGATTACTACTTTTTTTTATGAAAAAAAGTGACGAGACGAGCAGGACGTTCAGCTGATGGTAATTGATACGGCCTGCCCATTGTAATGCTGTGCCGCTCAGGATTCTTGAAAAACACAAAAATTATGAGCGGCACTACAATAATTATTGCGCTCGTCACCTTAAGACATAAGATGTTAAGTCTTATTTGCCCAGTAATTTAAATAGCTGCGGCGCCCTTCAGACGTAAACACAGTTATGTTCAAATCATTTGAGTTTTCTGTACTGATTATTCCGCCAATATTTGTCTTTAAACAATTCAACACGTGTTTAATCAACCTCTACACGAGGCATCCTCAGGACGTGTTGTCTCGCCCAAATCTGGCACGAGACATATTCTCGGGTCAAATATTGGCGAATTTAACACTAAAGAAAACTCAAATCACTTGGATAATTATAGATTTCCGCAAAGTAACGCCTACTCCATAAAATTTTCACAGTAATGTTTACACATTACTGCTTCACCGCAGATATAGGCTTCGCTGTGGTACTCAAAATCTAGCCGGCATCCTGTGCAAAGCCTCCCACTGGTATATATATATACTATTAAGGCGACACTAAATGCCGGCGACCTTGAGCGATATGGGTTCACGGCTCCTATGTAACAAAGCCAATATTTTCAAAATTCTTGGGTCGAAAATGTAACATTTTAACAGGCGCACACTGCTTAATTGCTTACAATCCTCATTGTTGATTACTAATCTAAATAAATGTACCTACATAAAAAAGTAAAATCTATAAGAACAACTTTTATGATAGTAGTATACTAAACAAATGCATGATGCTGAGAAAAAACTTGTTTAACTGCAAAGAAAACTGGTAGTTCGTAATAGCTCTGGTGTGTTAAATATAACTAACAATAAGCATTAGCAACCTACAAGTAAGACTTAAGGGTATGTGTAACAGGATATAGTAGTGTTCATAGCTCCAAATCCTATATTTTCACAAAAAAAATTGTCTAAAAATACCTTGTTTGCATGTTTTATGTTTACCCTTCGCCTTAAGAATGTAATTAGATTATTTGACTTCAATGTCAGTATTATAAAAAAATAATGACAATTGATAAAATCAGCGAATTCAATTAAAATAAGTGTTATAATAGCACGTGCTTTAATTATATAAACAAAAAGTAATCAATCAGTGAAAGCGGCATGGAGATTGCGCCAGTTTGAAATATACTTTCGCTCTCATGGTTTTAGAAAACAGTAAGTTATTGGACGGGTGGTAGACTATCGTATGTTGAACCGACCACGAGACCCATAACGAGATGTTATCGTATAGATTCTGGTACGATGGTAGGTGATAACCTCCTCCATGGGCCACATATCACCTCTGATGAGATTCACTATCAAATTCAAATATACTTTATTCATGTAGGTCACAGAAATGACACATATGAATGTCAAAAAAAAAAATATATTGTTTCTTATTGAATTTACCGGTACTTCGTAAATGGTTGAGCTAATGAGAAGAAGTAGCAAGAAACTCATTGCCACTCTTTTAATTCAAGATTTACATTTTAATTGTTTTACAAATCATTTCAATTACAATATATGCAAAGTGACGCAACAAAAATACTCAAATGTCAAAAACTGAAAGGCTTACACGAGTAAGTCAAAAATAGAAAAAGAAAGTAAATTAATACTTATAAACACAAGAGTTATTGAGTATAGTAGATGCATCAATCCACACATACCGTAAATAAATAGAGGCATTATGTGAGCATTTCATAAAATAAAATATATCTTTTCCTTTCGTTTATGTATTGCAGTTTTTCCTGATCTACAAAACTATACATAGCGTAAGTATATAAGTAAGTAGCTAGTGAAATTACTGGGCAAATGAGACTTAACATCTTAGTCTCAAGGTGACGAGCGCAATTGTGGTGCCGCTCAGAATTTTTGAGTTTTTCAAGAATTCTGAGCGGCACTGCATTGTAATGGGCAGGCGTATCAATTACCATCAGCTGAACGTCCTGCTCGTCTCGTCCCTTATTATCATAAAAAAAAGTAAGTCTTTTGCTGAGAGATGTATAAGTTTCTAGAACACAATCTCAGAAAATGTACATAAACACGTGTTTGTGTAATTCAAAAAAGAATATTCGTGTAGAACCATTACTATAGGGCTAGTGAAATTACTGGGCAAATGAGACTTAACATCTTATGTATCAAGGTGACGAGCGCAGCTGTAGTGCCGCCCAGAATTTTTGGGGATTTTCAAGAATCCTGAGCACTGCATTATAATGGGCAGGGCGTAACAATTACCATCAGCTGAACGTCCTGCTCGTCTCATCCCTTATTTCCATTAAAAAATACACTGGGACACCACGGTGGCGAAACCAGTCGCCACTACCAACTAAATGTATACAACTCTATAGAGAGCTATTCACCTGGTGTGCGTTTGGTTTCGCAACCAATTTGGTGGCGCGACCAGCTCGGACGCATCGTAACTCTGGTGTCTAGTTTGGTAGCTTTCGGACGCCACAGTGGCGTCTACCAGCCCATAATGTAATTATAAAATAGAAATGGAACCACCAGGCTATTGACAATATATATTTATATGTTATACAATTGCAATATTATAAAAAAAAGAAAAAGTCCGTTGAGTTATCCTGAGCAAGTGATTAAAGGGAGATTGAGGTAATTCTCTTCCAAAAACGTACAGGTTGATTGTGTCTTTCAATAAATGATTAATTAACCTAACTGTGAATAATATATATTTCAACTAGTTTATCCGACAGACGTTGTTCTGTAGATAATAAAAAAATACTGTTTTATAGGAATTTGCCAATAATATTTCAAAACATCAAGAATTATTACATAAAATATGCTCCCTGTTGTTGTAATGAGATTGTTTCACAATGGAACTGTCAAACCGTGCGTCAATAAATTCTCTCATAGAAAATATGTCAATACAAAACAAATATTGGAATTAAAAATAATTATGGGTCACAAAATGAAATAAAAACTATCCTATCTCTCGAGTTGGACTAAACTGCACTCCATGAAGTAATCCCCACTAAAATCCGTTCGTTAGTTTAGGAGTCCATCGGGGACAAACAACGTGACACGTAATCTATATGTATTCAAGATATAGTAAATAATTTATAAATATGATACATTGTTGATATATAAATTTCATATTGTGGAATCGATTTTGATACAAAGTAACATAACACTGACGTTATCTGTGAACTTTAAAGACAATACACATCGGCCAAGCGCGCGCTCTACAAAAGCCCAGTCTCTACGACGCAAGGTCTATGCTCTTTTGTGAACGGGTTTTAGTGGAGTTGTGGAGGTCAAACAGTATACAAACAATACTTAGAATAGGGTGAGCAGTATACATACCGATCTAAGTTGATAGCTTATGGCTGATCCATAGACGCTTGTGCTTCCGAAACCTGGAACAAAAATAAACACGATGAGAAAAATTATTATCCAAGAAATACGTAATTGTTTTTATAATTACACAATGTATGATTATAAATTGTTACAATTACGTATTACGTTAGAAATAGTTGTAGAATATGTTCTAGATTTATATAACATGTTATTGGAACGAAGTTCCTTACGGCAGGCTTGGAGGGGATAGGGATTTTGCTGCGCGACCGAACTGAAAAAAATGTGATAGTAAAACCCGTGGAAAAAAGTGCGTGGAAAAGTGCGTGGAATAAAACCGTTAAATGAGACGTGCGCAAGCGCGACAGTCGCATACACAAGCGAGCGAGAACGACAGCAGTTCTATCAAAAATACCTTTCCTTATTTTGTCCTTACATATTCATTCAAATATAATACTTTTTCCCGGAATATTAGCAATAGCTAGAGTCCTTCTTCAAGTCACATCGTCGCATTTAGTTTGGTTCCCTTCATTAATCACCCAGGCATCGACCTTCGGGATAGAAAGGCGGTCGCTAGAGGCTCACAAAAACACTTAGCTCTGGTGTTACTAAAGCCTGTTTGGCCTTCGGTCTGTTTATACTGACAATAACGTGAATGCCGATGGAACGATCATTTGTTTCACATTTAAACACTGTCTTCTTGGTTTTTCTTTAAAACTGGATTATTCCGACGATTTTATCTACGTATTAAACAGCTCATTCATAATAGAATATAAAATCACTTAATGAACGTCATCGTGGTATCATTAAGAAAGTCATTTATGTTATAGTAACCTTTACCACACATACGTTTTTCAACAATTCTTTTTAATTTCGTAATACATTTGTTTTGAACAGTTTCTGAGATCTCAATTGTAAAAGCATATACATCGCACCACAAAAGGCTTACTAACTCGACTTAGCCGAGTAGTAGGCATTCTAAGTTTACGTTTGTTCATGGTGTTACATTATGGTTATTACAGTTTCTAGCAAATTCACTTATGTGCCTATGTACATACATTACATTATCAAGTCTATATTGAGAGGCAACAGTCAAGATGTTTCGATTCAATATTATAACAATTCCAAAGTCAAAGTTTTGACAAATCGAGTATCTAAAATAGTTCAATAGTGCTTTTGATATCTGGTCGCATTCTTTAAGAAAACGTCCTTTGCAAGCACCAGCCTCAGAGCGCTATTTCCTTCCGATACCCAAGATTTCCTGCCAAGCCAAATGTAATAAATAGCAGGTAGGTACCTACACTCGAAACACGTGACTTTGAGCGGGTGAGCTTCGTCTAGAACCAAAAAACCTAAGTGGGCAAGCACCGACTTCAAACCTAGGTAGCACATACAAATAATGGTATTTTATCAAGAAAGAAATTTATTCGTGACGATATAGTACAGTATAACAAAAAACAAAATTGAGGAATATTATTTTCACAATTCGCCACAAGGTGGTCCCAACTCAGCATATTTGCTGGTTTGAAAACCAGCGCTGGACTACCGTTGGGTAATTTGGTAACGTCGCCTTACAGATAAACTAAATAGTAAGACAAGAACGGGCGCAAGAAAATCAGCCGGCTTTTTGAAAATAAAAATATGGATTACAATGTAATATTGTACAATAAACAGTTATAATTAAAGAGCCTGAGGGTGGTTGCATTAAGAAAATCGTTCATGTTCCCACACAAACGTTTTTTGAGATTTCTTTTAAATTTCTTTACAACATTTGATTTATACATTTTCTGGGATCATATTGTAAATTCATATACATCACCCAATAAACGACATACTAACTCGATTTAACCGAGTAGTAGGCATAACAAGTGTGTTTGTTCCTCGTCTTAACATTATGATTGTCACAGTTTCTAGCAAATTCCTCTATGTGCTCATGAACATAGAACATTATCAAGAATATATTGAGAAGCAACAGTCAAAATGTTTATTTCTTTAAATTTTTCTCACAAGGATATTTTAGACATGTTCGAAAATTCTCTTATTGTAAAATTTCAAAAATTGTGATCGATTACCTACGAAACTAGTCGCATTGTTTGATTGTGCAGTCTTATAGAACCTTGATACACAATGGTACTCAAAGCAGCGGACTTCATTTATATATATATAAAATATGTTTTCAATAGATTAGAGAGACAATCGAGGTTGCTGATCAACTTGGGGTAAATCACACAAATGCTGTCTTGCTACAGTAGAGCGGATCGGAGAGTGCGTATTTTTTCGAAGTTATCAACGGCATTTCGATATATAAACACCACAGAGGGACTTAACATGATTGTGCCGATAATAATGCTAATTATCCGAATGGAAGCACTGGCACACTCATGATCTGTTTTTAATGATGAATATGTCATATGTTTTTATAGAAGTTATACTTCTTTAGGCGCGTTATGAAAAAATAATGAGACTGAAATTTTAAATTGTGCGCGCCGTAACAAAAAAGTAACAGGGTGAAGTTGGTTCCTAAAATTTTCTGACATTCGACATTCGTTATTTATTTTTTTGTTTCTTCGTCCATTATTAGGATAGGCAATGGGTTCAAGCCCATACAACCGTATTCATTATTTAATAATTAATTGCCAAAGGCATCGCTGCAAGATTTTTACAAAATTGTTCTTAGAAAGGACGCGGAATAAATTATTTTAATGATTTTTGTTTCGTTAGGCCAAATAATTATAACTTCTTGCGTGTAACATTAGTACACACTTTTTTTTACAATTCAAGCCTTAGAAGTTACAAAAAGATGAATGTACAAATCCAACTTACACCGATGACACACGCTTGGGTCAGATTTGCAAATCATTGAGATCGAGTCTCTAGGCGGGCGTGAATCACCGCGTATTTCCTTATACGGAACGTGTCCGTGTGATCGTTTATTATGTCAAGTTCAAGTGCTGATATTTACGCCGATCACGCCGTAAAGGTCGAACGACGTCCGAAACGAATATACACTTGTGTACTGGGACTGGTGTGTTTGGACAGATAATGGCTGTTTTATTTAAAGCAACTGACCTTAGACATGAAGGCTACAAAAACGCAACTTAAACGTCCGACCTGTACGTTGACAAAGACAAACTATTATGCGACGCTAACGGTGTAGAGCTTGGAAAATTAAAATTTGGTATGACATTTATTACAACTTAGCCTAGACGATAATGTTAAAGATAAAAACAAGTCACCATAAGGACAAACTGTGAATGTAATATCATCATTAACATCAGCCGGAAGACGTCCACTGCTGGACAAAGGCCTTCTCCAAAGATCTCAACGACGATCAGTCCTGCGCTGCCCTTATCCAACGTATTACAGCGATCTTGACCAGATCGTCGATCCATAATATACATATATAAATTTATAAATTACGTGTCACGTTGTTTGTCCGCGATGGACTCCTCAACTAAGGAACGGATTTTAATGGGGATTACTTCATGGAGTGCAGTTCAGTCCAACTTGAGAAATACGATAGTTTGTATTTCGATTTGGGACCTATAATTATTTTTATTTTCAATATTTGTTTTGTATGGACATATTTTCTATATAACAATTTCATTATAAATACAGGGAGCATTTTTTACGAAATAATTCTTGATGTTTTGAAATATTATTGGCAAATTCCTATAAAACAGTTTTTTTTATTATCTACAGAACAACGTCTGTCGGGGCAGCTAGTAGATATATATAATCTATAATCACCATTCTAGATAGGAATACGAATATTACGACGATGGTATAAAGTTTCCTTTTGATTTTGGACATACCGCTTGAAAAATTACCTGGCAGAGCCTCTTGAATAGGCTGTGGTAATCATCCAACGTGATACGACACCCACGCCCAATCTATTTTTCATCATATTAATAGTGTGGGATGAAATACGCATAAATCATCGCACTTAAACATGTTTTTGTCGGCTCAAAGCGTTAATACATTACATTCAGCCAAATTATTTGCTACCGTATTCGGCAGTATGTGGGCAGATAATGATACATCTCGAAACTTTGCTGTTAGAAGATAGATGATATTTACAAATTCAAATCGAAATAATGCCAATGTAGCTGATCGTATTAAGTGCCTTTGTAATCCAAATCTAATGTCTGTATGCCCAAATGATATTGGATTCTCGCTTCACAGCAGAATCACAATGCACAAAGGAGTCACTCGATGACACAAAAACCAACCTTATTACAATAACAATAAGAACCGTGTGTTGTTGTTGATGAGATGTCATCTCCCGACAAGTGTTGTGCGGTGTGCATGACATATTAAGGTCGCATATTGTTAACTGTGATGACGAGATTAGAAAATTGGATGATTTCGAAATCCGCGTACACATCGTTTGATGGAGAAATAAGTGCTCGGAAGGTTATTCTAAAAGTAAATAACCGTGGCCGCCACTCGAAGTAATCACATAGTGGAAAGCACGATTTACAATTCACATAGTTGTGATTTATGCACGAGTGGTTTACTAACGAGAAAGATAATATATAATAGTCAACAAGAGCAAAGTTTTGCTTTGGGTTAATGGTGGATGTTTAAAAGTTCAGATAGATTTTTGGTAGTTTTTGCAAAATATTAAACATATAAAGATAACAATTTGGTATTTTTTTAAAGTATTAGGAAATCGACTTGAGATGTCGCTCTTTCAAATCTAATCAATTTGTTATTTTTTACAGTGATTACTTCTGGGAGTTGCTGGGAGCGCTCGCACGGAACGCGAGAGGACGCGGGTTCGAGTCATGCGGGACTCGTTCATTAATTTTGTTTTCAGATTATTTTTGTTTATATTATAATTTGTGTTTATAAGGATAACCAAAAAATAAGTAGAGTAAATTTTCAGCCACACTTGGGGAGAAAGACCTATTACTTTTCAGTGGGCAACAGTTATGTAGTAACGGCGTGAAACTAGGCTAATGAACCCGTCAAAAGCTAATAATGTAACAAAAAATCCAGGTTATGTGTTAACTCCAATAAACATACGGCCGATTTATATATACAATCCTCATCCTAAATTGGCGACCGGAGAATTATATTTTATTTACTGCTTTTGGCATTGCAATAATCGATTTATAGAACAATTATATGATCTCTGTTTTAATCCATCTGTGGGACGATGTTTAAGTATTGATTCTTGCTATGCTGTTACGAAATGATTAAATTGTGATTCAGGAGCGATTGATAGATGTGATAAAATCTGAAATATGAATAATCTCAAATCGGATCGGATATTACCGGAATTCGGAATGCTGCAGTTCAGGGTATTCGCTCCAACAATAGAAAGGCTAAAAAGTTGTTTTGAGTCATTTATTTATTCATAAATATACGGGTAGAAAAAATTGTATCATAATCCATTTTTTTGATTAAATATGATAATTTCCGCGTAGATGAATTTAAAGCACTAAGTATCGCTCGGGAGAAAGTATAATTACACTACTCGGGTAAATTAAGAACTTTAGCTTCGCCTCATCTCTATGGATTACACTCATGTAGGAATCGCTTATATTTTCTCTTTTGGTGAACAATGTACTAGCTTCTGCTTTTAATTAATAAGGAAATCATTGTCCTCTTAAGTATCGAACGAATCTCAGCTTACGTGAACAAATTGTGGCGAAGGCAGGAACAGATTTTAGGATTTTCAAATACCCTTGAAACGAATTAGTCATTTTGTTTTTTGGTGGACTTGCCTTGAGATTGTGTCGACTCATAACCTGACTCTTATCTCTATTTAACCATTTACCGCCAAACATTGGCGTAGCCTTACAAACGACCGTAATTCTAAATGAAAAATAATATGAAGATCATCTTAAGCTTTGAAGATACAAAAACAGTAACCCCTTATAAATATGTTATAAGACTACATTAAATAGACATTGCTACAGAGCAAATTTAGTAAATCACAAATGAACCTTGTGTTAAAACTGCAAATGACTAAGCAGCAAGCGAACGATCCGCTTGAACCATAAAATACACAAAAGGAACCGAGGCCGATGACACTTCGCAGTGATCTTAGCCACGCATTTGACTCACTCGCTCACACAACAATACACATTTTCAGCTATGTTCCGTAGTCAGATGCACGAACCGTTTCATATACTTATTGTGTTATATTCGAATGAATCCAAATAAATCACTGCGTTTTATGTTTTCTGTGTGAAATTGACGGAAACATTTCTGTTGCCTTTTTTTTAGAAAACTTGTACAACTGCTAATAAAGGCATTAAGGATTAGCAGTACAAAATATAATTTAGTGTTGAAATCGCTTTGGGTTATTACTAGCACTGAATAAAAGGAAATAATTTAAGTACAAATACTTATGCTTCAATCTCGGAAATTACGAGAAAAACACAGAATTTTTCCAAATGCGTTTTTGTTATTGAAGTCCACCGTAAAGACAGATACCAGACGCCTAATGTAATACTTGAATAAGCCTACACAGGTGTTAGTTCTACATATGCATAATAGCACGTAATCTACGTAGCTTAACTAGACGTTAAGACTTAGGATGTGATGTGAAAACCAATAATTGATATAGCTTCAATTGCATTCCACATTTTCATCGCGTCTACAATCTTAGAAACAAGATCATCAGTAAATTCGTAGAAGCTAGATTATTCCATGATAGCCGAACAGAGACTTTTAATAGACTTTCAAAAGACAAAAAGTTTTTAATCTATCATAAGTTCTTATACGTAATTCGATGCAAAGAATAAAATTAATAAAATTTTATTGTTTGCATCGACTCGGGACTATTTCTATAAACTATAAGGTAGAACGAATCTGCAGATAATCGTTACATTATCGATTAGTGACTGGAGCGATTAAAATACTATAAAAGGAATTTATTTCGCAACATTTATGCCGATAAAATACTTTTTGATATCCGTTCAAAAACTCCCACCGCTTCGGAAACAAATGGCAGTCTGAGAGAGAAGACACGACCCAAGAACTCTCTCAGCATCCCTTTCTGCGCTCCTTTTAACAAAATAAACAATATTGTACTGTTATTAATGCTATAAAATAATCATCTGTCCGATCACTTAGATAGGTATTAAGCTTTGGAGTAGTAGCATTTACGACAGAGCCAATTTTTGATAAACCATTTAAATTTATTTATAGACAATGCCTGAAAGCAACTGGGACATTATTATAAAAATACATTTACCCAGCTATGTATCTTACAAAGCTTACTAGAATTCGTTACATGCAATTATGTCTAGACTTGCTTAATGAACGATGTACTTAGATTTGAAGCTTGCTGGATTATAGCAAATTTTTTGCGAGTTTTAATTACGTCTTGTGTTTAAGGCTGAGAATAGTTTGATTAAATGATGTTGCTAAAAAGTTTTTCGTTTTTAAGTTTCTTGTCAGCTCTTAAAAACGTGACAACACAAAAGTTCTTGTAAAACCCAATCAAAATGTGAGTTGGAATTAGATTTAAAGCGGTTAAATGCACTTTATTGCTGTGCAGAATCGATCAACAGCCCGTAATTCTATTAGCAGTTCGAAGCTCTACAAATACCAACTCAGTTCTCGGTACACCAGCGTCGTTCGTTTGAGCTTCGTCTGTGGTTACTGATAATACGACGCTGCCATGATTTAATATTCCTAGCATCTTTTAGTATATGATTACAGTTTACTTTAGGATGAAAAACTTGAGCTAATTTCATATTGTACAAAATTATACAAACAATAAGTTCTATTTTTCCAGAACTTACAAATAAAAATATATAGGTTGTGAAGCCATTGATTTTTAATTTGAAAGCCTGCAGGCCTCATTCTCGTGGGAAAAACGAAATTTGCTATTCAAACCACAGTTCTATTTGCTTGGGATTCGATTTATATATTCCAACCTAGAGAATTAAGGTTTATGTAGGATACACCCACGTTCATTTTCTTATCTCTCACTATATCTACACACTGAAAATAGGTTGTTGAAAGCGTCACAGATTAGATTAACTAACAGGCAGAGTATTTAGTAAATTTATAACATTACAGTACGGATAGATTACAATCTCATATCGGTTAACGAAATCACTGAAGTTCATTTAAATATTACGAAGAAGTATTACAAATAACAAATATTCACCGTTCAATATGTCACTATTATTAAGTTTTTGAAGTGATACTTCTTTAGAATCGTTGTGATTTCAAGCCGGATGCAACGGAAAAACCGACAGGTAAGAGACACAAATACAAAAATGTGTAGGATGAAGCCGGCAAAGAATGAGACAGAAATATGCATACTATTTTATTTTTATGTATGACGCGAGTAGGTATCCCTTAATATATTCTTATGTCATACGCACCACTTATAACTGCATAGACACCAGGAGAACATAAATATGGCAGCGGTGTTAGTAATGTCTCTCATAGCGGTTGAAATCATGTGAAAACATGTACCAGGACTTCCTATGCAGTTTAGAGGTTCATGCACAATGCAGGTTTCACTTCTGACATGTGTACTTTGTACACACGCAATTTTTTTTTATAGCAAATGATAAAACAAACAAGTCGTTAAGTCTTGATGGAAATGGATATGCCCTGCCCTACAATGCAGTGCCAAAGAGGATGAATGAAAACACCACAATTCTGAGCGGCACTGAGATTGCGCTCATCAGCTTGAAATAACAGTCTCATTAGCCCAATAATTTTAGTAGCTACAGCGATCTTCAAAGCGAAACACATATCTTAGATCATTTATACGTCTAGATAGACTATGACAGCTGTGAAGACGACGAAAAATAATAGACTTTAGAACTAATCTCTATTTTGAGCAATTCACGCACACTAACACAAAGTGTCCTACAAATCGCGAGTATAAGACGTAACTTGTCACCTACTGTTTCACAGAAAAAAAGGTGCCGCTGTAGTACCCATCTAGTCGGCATACTATGCTTAGAAGTTTCCAACTGGTAAATTGTAAACATATTCGTAACCTTCCTAAAAATATACTCCTAAAGAAATGTAATGATTATGTTTATGTATTAAGCCACAATGTGCGAGGCGACATGTTTATTAATTTGCCAACTTGGTAATGGTCTCAGCCAGAAGCTCCTGAAAAAGCGCCCTCTTTGAAAAAACCAACAAAAACGTTAATGTAAAAAAGAAACACGTTATGTAGTTTACATTGCAAAAAAAAATATATGATTCTCATGTTTAACACAAATAGGGTACCTATTTGTGTAAAAGTCACAAGGTATAACTTACAAGATACGGAATTAATAAAATCCTGACCAGGCGAAAAGTACAATAGATTTGAAAGTGTCGCGGTGACTTTTAAGTGCACGTCAGTTAACGAATGACAAGAAAGAGTAAAAGCTGTCTTAAATGCAGATATCGAGAGAAAGCCTTGTATGTTTTTTCTTTTTTAAATAAGGGACGAGACAGCAGGATGTTCAGCTGATGGTAATTTAAACGCCCTACTCATTACAATGCAGTGCCGTTCAGGATTCTTGAAAAACCCAAAAATTCTGAGCGGCACTACAATTGCGCTCGTCGCCTTGAAACATAAGATGTTCAGTCCTATTTGCCCAGTAAATTCACTAGCTACGGCGCCCTTCAGACCGAAACATAATAATGTTTACACCTTACTGCTTCCCGGCAGAAATAGGCGCCGTTGTGATACCCATGATCTAGCCGACTATATCCTGCGCAAAGGCTCCATCTTCTGTTTTTACATCACCAGTGGGATATCGTTACTTTAGCAATCAAGATGGTTGTAATCACGTTATCATTGTCTACGCGTAAGTATATTCATTATTCTTACGGCCGTTCCCAATATTCAGTCTTACTTGAGATAAAAATCGTTGACTTTTCCGTCCCAATAAACTCATCGACGGTAACTCACCTTATCCATACACGCTGTCTGTCAATGGGACGACGTAAAGCTTACCAGCGATAGAAGTTTGTATTGAAATGTCAAATCACGCGTCCCAATTTAAGGCGATAAGAATGACTTATCGGGTATATTGGGACCGCTTCAGATTATTGACAGCTAATTTCTGACAGTAGAAAGTAGTTATTTATCTCTATGAGATGTGTAGATAGTATATTGGGAACGGCCGGAAGTCTACGGTTTCCAAATTCTTTTAAAATTGGCTGAAATGTAAGACACTATCAGCCTAGCAGTATTGCCGCGCTACAATGACAACAAAAAGGTGCTGACAATATTGAAACAAGTCAAGGTCTGCTCGACTTTTACCTTATTGGGCGCAGCGACACCGCTCGAGGGAAGTGATAGTGAACGGACCTTGAGCCGAGTCAATAATCAATTATCGAACAGGCTAATTGTTCAGTGTTGTCATCGACAAGCCTTTCAGAGATAACCAGAAATATCATTTTCTAATCTTATCATTAAATCACACCATAATAGTTGTTGAATTATTCGTTTTTGTTATTATGATTTATTTATTTATTATTTTATAGCTACAGCACAATGTATGAAACGTATTTAAACTGAAAACCATTAATTTATTCCTGTAAATTCCGGCAAACGGGAAAGAGGCTCACGAAATGGGACTAGTGAGGCAACCGCCCATGGACATCCGCAATCGAAATCTCTACACGACTGCTGTCATCAAGAGATGCGTTGGCGGCCTTTAAGGTGGGAGTATGCTCTTTTCTTGAAGATACCTAAGTCGTAACGGTTCGAGAAAACAGCAGCTGGTAATTGATTCCACAAAGAGGCTGTGCGTGGCAAGAAATTTATTGAAAATACGGGCGGTTGTCGAAAACAAGACGTGATACGGGTGGTATTTTGGATTTGAACAATTTCTAAAATAGCGTAGCAAAATAAAAAGTGTTTGATTAGAGGCTCAAAGAGGCCAAACGTCGATGTTTTACAGCCGACTGGTCCTAACTTAAGTGAGAGTAAATGAAAGATTCTTAAACTGATGATAGCAATTATATATTTAATGTCCTATTGGCCTTTTACAATTTTGACCAAAGTAAGATACAAGTAAGATAAAAATAATGTACAAATACCAACAAATTGGTATCCATTAGACGCCAAAAGAAGAAGCGGTGGACCTGGTACTAGATGGAGAGACGATCTAGTAAATTAAGAAGGAGTGATCATGTTTTTTTTTTTTATGGAATAGGAGGACAAACGAGCGTACGGGTCACCTGGTGTTAAGTGATCACCGCCGCCCACACTCTCCTGCAACACCAGAGGAATCACAAGAGCGTTGCCGGCCTTTAAGGAAGGTGTACGCGCTTTTCTTGAAGGTACCCATGTCGTATCGTCCCGGAAACACCGCACAAGGAAGCTCATTCCACAGCTTCGTGGTACGAGGAAGAAAGCTCCTTGAAAACCGCACTGTGGAGGACCGCCACACATCCAGATGGTGGGGATGATATCGTAACTTGTGGCGTGTCGTGCGAAAGTGAAATTCGGCGGCAGGAATCAGGTTGAACAGCTCTTCGGAACACTCCCCGTGATAAATGCGGTAGAAGACACACAATGAAGCGACGTCTCTACGCAACGCCAAGTGATCCAGCCGTTCACAGAGTACTGGGTCCCCGACAATTCGAGCTGCTCTGCGTTGCACGCGGTCAAATGGATCGAGCTGATACTGGGGTGCGCCAGACCAGAGATGACAGCAATACTCCATGTGAGGCCGGACCTGCGCTTTGTAGAGCGCTATAATGTGGGCCGGCTTGAAGTATTGCCGTGCTCTATTTATGACGCCCAGTTTCTTTGAAGCCAGTTTGGCTTTGCCCTCCAGATGGCCACGGAATTGGCAATTGCTCAAGATTTCGCGAATATGTGGTCTGGAATGGAAGAAGAAGGGGGAGGCCTTTGCCCAGAAGTGGGATGATATATAAAATATTGTAAATTAATTAGTAATAGTTTTAATGTTGTAATAATGCCTTTATAAATAAACAAATACAAGTTGGATAGCAGTTAGAAGAGAGCCCTAACCATTGTCCCGTAAGGCTCATATTTTTTTAATTCAATTCTTATTTAAAATGTTACAAAATAAATGTAGTTATGGTGTAAGTGAGCAGTAAAAATTATAGCTGCTCAATCCGTATCGTTGAAATTAACACACTTTCGAAATTAGCTTCGTGCGAGTTTGCGTGACTCAATGAGAGCGTTGAACTAGCTTTTAGGATTCGTACAGTCTTGCAATTTGTCGACAGAGGCATGGATGTGGAAGGCACTATAGGGACCAGTGGGAGGCTCTTTGGCACAAGAAGCCGGCTAGATTGTGGGTACCACAACGGCACCTATTTCTGCCGTGAAGCAGTAATGTGTAATCATTACTGTATTTCGGTCTGAAGGGCACCGTAGCTAGGGAAATTACTGGGCAAATGAGACTTAACATCTTATGTCTCAAGGTGACGAGCGCTATTGCAGTGCCATCCTGAGCGACACTGCATTGTCATGGGTAGGGCGTATCAATTACCATCAGCTGAACGTCCTACTCGTCTCGTCTCTTATTTTCTTAAAAAAAAAACAAAAAAAGGGTACTTTAAGAGGTCTATTGTTTTGAATCGTGAAAGAGCAGTAACAAGTTGTATGACTGGAGATCGACTCACTTTCATTGGATACAATACAATGGACCATGCGCTTATTTTTGTATATCCATCTGCTAAGAGTACTTTGTATATTTTATGGAATGCTAGTATATCTTTATGGGTTCTTGTTACAATTTCGTAAGTGATCATACCCACCAAATTTTATCACCAAGACATGGCGCATAGTATTACTGGAGCCTAGTTCTACTATCATCAAAAAAAAATTGATAGTACATTACATTAAATGTTTGAAAAGTCTTTTATGGGAAGCGTAATCTCCACCGAATGCCGTAAAACAATCCTTCGACCTATATATCTATCTGACCTATGCACACAAACTATGTCCATTAATTAGTAAATTTGTCTGGTACAAATAATAGTCTTTTAGAAAAAGATTTGAGTATGAGTTTAAATATGTAGTAAGACTTTACCCCCCTTACGCCCATGGCTTATAACAGTTTGGTATAAAAATTTAATTTATCTACACATAAAATTGTTAAAACATGCAAGGAGCAATAAGTAATCACAGATTTAAAAAAAGATTATGTTGATGTTGCTGAAATGAGTAAGCAAGCAACAGGCAAAATCAATTTCCAATCAGTTCCGCAGATAGCGATTTCGTAATTAATTTCAAGCCGATTTTTGTAGATACTTAGAACAAAACAACGGAGAACAATCTTGCCAAAGAACGGTAGCTTCATTGTGCTTCTTATGGCGTTGCAAAAAAGAGCATAATCCATTTGTCTCAGGCGAATCACAAACTCGTTTGCGCAAACACAAAAAACAATTTAAGACTCAGTAGGCAAAAGGCCAAATTCAAATAACTATCGAATTGAGGAATTCAAATGATTTCCAGATACGACTTATTATTCGGAATATTCTCGTAAGTATTTCGAGAGTAACATAAGATGTCTTAACGACGTTCACAGTTGGTGACTTTTCGTGGCACAACGCTCCCATATTTGTTGCATTGTAACAAAGGTTCAGAGCGCAAGTGGAACACATAAACGAGGTGGATTGTAATGTAATCAGCGTGTCAGAGAACCACAACAGATCACATTTCTCTGTGCGTTTAATGTTCACAGCGAGGTACGTCTCACAACTAGGCAAGTTATTGCTCTTAATAGTGATTTTCATTATTATCACTACAAATAAGGGATTACTTGTAACTAATTCTAGTAGGCTTCATAAGATACATAATAGCTTTAAGGGTAAATGTATACACTTCTATAATAAAGTCCCAGCCACTGTTCAGGCATAATCTATAAATGAATTTAAATGTTTTATAAAAAAATGGCTCTGTCGTAAATCCTATTACTCGACAGCTGAATATCTAAATGATAAGACATCCTGGGACTAGATTGTGATTATTTTATATGATATATGATAGAAATGACTGTACAATATTGTATATTGAGTTTCTTGCGCCGCTTCTCCTCTCTCAGAGCGCCATTTGCTTCCGAAGCGGTAGTAGTATCTAGTATATCAGAAATGACATCAAAAAGAATTCTAAAGGAATCAATTTTAAGAATATATCATTTCAATTAGATTTACATTAAACACTTTCACACGTCAATCACACGGATTTACGACAAAAGCGAATAACAGACCCATCACCAATAATCTGAATTTTGTTTGTTCTAGTGAATTTTACTTATATTTTGGATGGACTTAGGCTGTGGGCTCTGAATTCTTCCTAAACGCCTGCCTTCTTGAAGTCGGATTACTAAAGTGGTTAATTTTTCCCACCCAGGTGACGGACGAAATAATATTAAAGTAGCTACGAGTGATTTACATGCTGATGCATAGATTTGAGCGGAAATACATTGTTTGTATCATCAATTAGATATATATATACATATCTATCAAATGATGAGACAATATAATGATTTTCTTAATGATACCGTAGATTGGGAATGCGCTCCATTCCCGCCCTCAGGCTATTAAAATATAATAAGTTTTAATAAATATAATAATTGTACAATAGTACTTTTATAAACACATTTTTTTTATTGAAAAAAAAAAACTCGCCTGATGTTGTTGCGCCCATTATCCTCAGGACTGAGGCATTCGTTTTGGAATGGGTGGCGGTTTTTGACTTTCAATAAGTGGTGTGACATCCTATTTTGAATAATCATTACTCATACGATCTCTATTTAAGTAGATTAGATTTAGCACATTTCAATAGTCATTACATTGTCAGAGTTCTGTACCCGTAGATTAGGTAACCAACAGGATCCTCATTACTCCACTATTCGTTTGGCTGCCGGCTGTATCTCACACATACGTAACATCCGTCGAAGGAAGACCGATTCTTTTTTAATCGTCCAACAGACGACCGCACTTGAATTAGTTGTGCCAGCAGTAGGTGGTGCCGTTAGAAGTTCCATCATCTATAAATGATATATTAAGTCTCGTCCGGTTTAAAGCCAACAAATGTGTTGTAAAAAATCATTGCAGGAAAATAATTCCGCCACAGATCCTCTCATTAAAATGTGGATGGATATCGAAAGGAAGTCTTTTTACTTTTAAATAATCGCAGTTTTTTAATTATTACAATAGTCCAGGGCCTCATTTATACAAAACTTTCTGATACAACGGTGCAATGTTCATTAAAAATATGCCTACTTCTTGCAGAAATCACAATATCAAGCCGTGGGACTCGGCTAGTTATGTTCTTAATAATAATAACTTGAATCGATTGTAAAATAGCGCAAAATTATTTGAGAATTTCTTATTTGTATAAAATTGAGTCCACACGGATCAAAGAATTCTTTCACCGTTTATTTGCCGTTTGTAAATGGTGTTTTATTTGCTTTAGGTTCCTTTGAAGGCATTGTCGCGTTGGCGTTTCTGGTCGAGAGCGTAGGTGCTCAGGAATATGGCCCAATTTCGAAGTTCATTACTTCAACATGTAGGTTGTGTTGATCGTTGAACTCATTAACTATTGCCAAAGCTTTACCCGTAGGTTGTTTTACTAATTGTTTAGGCTCGCTTGCGTTCATCGCTTATCCTCATTTATTTACTTTGTTGGTATATTATTTCAGTAAAAACCTAGTAGACCTTCAACGTTCTGTATTCCTAAACCTAAATGATGGGATCACCTGATTGGTGGTAAATATTTGCCGTGGCCCACACTCTTGCAGCAGTAAAGGAACCATAGTTGCGTAGACGGTCTTTTTTACTATGCGCCTTTTTTGCACTAACAAAAATTGTCCTACCGGACTGGAAACACTACCCAGGGTAGCTCGTAATTGTTAACAGTCATATTTGAGAATTGATACAAATATATAAAACAGGTATGTTTATATCTCGAAAAAATTTAGTAAGCATAATTTAAATAGATTAGTTATAATTATTTACAAAAAGGTGAAACTGTACAGTTGGGAGACAGGAATAGATACTAGGTAGGACCTATAGTGATAGGTTATATGTTATAGTGATAAGAACTTGTCCATTGAACATTGTCCAAGAACTTGACCATTCTGTTTTCGGAAGAGAAACCTTAGAGTTTCTTGCTCGTTCTTCTCTAAGGAAAGCTGCCTTTGAACGAGCTGTATCAAAAAATAACATATTTCAAGTGTAATGCAATTTACCTCCGAAATAATATGTTCTTCATTGATTGATTGACTTGCTTTAAGTGATGTATTTTGTGAATAAAACATGAACAGCTAACGAATACTACTATCTAATAAATAAAATTCTCATGTCGCGGTGTTTGTAGTTAAAGTCCTTCGAAACGGCTTGACCGATTCTCATGAAATTTTGAGTGCACATTGGGTAGGTCTGAGAATCGGACATCTATTTTTCATCCCCCTAAATGTTAAGGGTGGTCCACGCCATTTTTTTACATTTTTTCATTTTTAAATTTGTTTGATTATGAATCAGCATTAAAAAATACACACAACTTCAAATTTTCACCCATCTACGATCAACAGTTACTTTTGTATCGCGATTTTAATATCGGCAATACAACGTTTGCTGGGTCAGCTAGTATTAGTATAACATACGAAGACACAAACGAAGTAAGAACAAAGTTCTGAAATGTTTTGCAATACACAAAAACATTATTCTCTTTTTAGTTTGAGAGGCCGGTATAATGTCACGACTCACGATTCACCCAAATTTCCGCGAAATTCGCGAGGATAAAAAAAGGCACAAAACGGCACTATGAATCACCGAGAGTTTAAAAAAATAAGTAAGATTTTAAGTTTGATTTGCCCAGTAATTTTACTAGCTATTGCGCCCTTCAGAACGAAACACAGTAATGTTTACACATTACTGCTTCACGGCAGAAATGGTATCCATAATCTAGCCGGCATCCTGTGGAAAGGAACCACTGGTTTACCATTAACTTAGAATATACTAGCGGATAGTGCGTTCGCTAGTGGTTTAAGGCCGCTATCCCAAGAAATCGCCAAAATAGCGCATAATTGAAATGATTTCTTGACGGTTTATGTTATTATGTTAATAAAATCCAGTGTCCTGATGTTTATTTTCAGTGGAATCCTGAACAAATGAACGGATTAAAATGGGGATTACTTCGTGGAGTGCAATTTAGTCCAACTTAAGAGATAGGATAGTTTCTATTTCGATTTAGGACCCATCATTACTTTTATTTCCAATACATATTAAAAGGCATAAAAGGCATGTATTTTCTCAAAATTGATTCCTTTAGAATTCTTTTTGATGTCATTTCTAATAACTACTAGATACTACTACCGCTTCGGAAACAAATGGCGCTCTGAGAGAGTAGAAGCGGCGCAAGAAACTGTCCCAGAAATATGTTTTGTATGGACATAATATTTTCTATGAGAGATTTTAAACAATTTATTGTGTTTTTAAAGTGATAACCCTCACTTCTAGGATTAATACTCAAATGACATTTGAAAACAAAATTTTATGAACGATGCGGGACTTGAACCAACGACCTCTCGCGTTCCGTGCGAGTGCTCTGCCAACTGAGCTTACCGTTCGAGTGACGTATCGTTAATAAAATCTTGTATGCTTCGTTCAACTCTCAGGTTGTGGCTTCATCTACAGGATCTACTTTACAGTTGATAACCTGCTCAAACCCAATATTTGCATACTAGGAAATTAAATGGATTGACAGTTCTGCTGTGAAACAATTCCATTATAGCAACAGGGAGCATATTTTACGAAATAATTATTGATCGCATTAAATATTATTGACAAATTCATAAAAAATACAGTATTCCATTTATTACGTAGTCTGTCTAGTCAGCTAGTTTGTTTATAAGTCTATGGTTTGTACGCTTTTCAAAGTTTCCATCTCGTACCTATCTGACAACACTGCGCCAATTAAGTTTATTCCAAAGTTTGGTTTGAACATGGCAAAAAGTTCCGCGAAAACCGCACTGTTTCGCCGAAGAATCATTGAGAGCAAAATTTATAGAAATAAACATCTTAAATGTTGCCTCTCAATATATTCTTGATAATTTAATGTATGTTCATAGGCACAAATGTGAATTTGTTAGAAACTGTTATAACCATACTGTTAACACCAGGAACAAGATAAACTTATAATTCCTAGTAGTCGGCTAAGTCGAGTTAGTGAGACTTTTGCTGGGCGATGTATATATGCTTTTACAACTGAGATCCCAAATAATGTTCAAAACAAATGTATTAAGTTATTCGAAAGAATTGTTAAAAAACGTTTGTGTGGTAAAGGTTACTATAACATAAATGACCTTAATGATACCACAGATTAGGAATGCAGCGACCGCCCTCAGGCTATTAAATTTTATTTCAATACCGTAAATAGGACTCTGTGCGGGCGTAACGCTATGGACGAACTACCGCTAAGGACAGTGTAACCACATTAAAAATAAAGTAATTATTTTAATTTCAATCTCCATCGAAATGAGTACATAAAAGTTTAAGCATTTTATCTACAAAATCTTATCTTCTTATACATATTTACTTACATACTTACTTACAAGATTACGCAATAAAAGTTAATTATATAATATCATTTTATTTATAATAAACTTTTTAAAGTAAATGTATAAAAATAACTGTTACTAAAATTACTGTTTATAAAATATAATAAAATATATAATAGTAAATGTTATTACTTTTGGATAATACTAATACCACAAAGATTTAAATGAACAGTTGTACACTTCTTTAGGCGCGTTATGAAAAAATGATAAGAGTGAGTGATGCACGCGAATCACTGTAACACAAAAGTAACAGGGTGAAGTTGGTTCCTAAAATTTCTGACGTTTGCGTCATTCGTTATATTTTTTGATTTCTTCGTCCACCATTAGGACAGGCAAAGGGTTCAAGCCCATACAGCCGTATTCGTTATTTAATAATTAATTGTCAATGCCATCTTTGCAAGATTTTTACAATATTGTTCTTTCTACTAACGTAGAAAAGCAGGAGGAATAAATAATTTTAAGGATTTTTGCTTTGATGCGCTAAAGAAGTATAATTCTTGCGTGCATACATACAAGTACACACACACTTAATTTATGCTTTTATCTGGCAAAGTACTCCTTGGTGCCTAGACACTAACGAGTTAAATCAAACAGGTCTATCCGGAAACTGAACTAAAAACTTTACACAAAGCGCGATACCTAGGACTGAAACAGGTTCTTAATGACGACTAAGAAAATTATTTTTATAGAATAGAAATACAATTGAACTTGCAGTTGAGGAAGGTAAACCACCATTGTAAGTTATGCCAGATTTTCTTGAAAATTCAAAGCAACTTAACAAATATACCCAAGAGTAATTCCAGTGGCAGGCTTCTTTGCACAGGATGCCGGCTAGATTATGAAACGGCGCCTATTTCTGCCGTAAAACAGTAATGTATAAGCATTATTGGGTTTCGGTCTGAAATAGCTAGTGAAATTACTGGACAAATGAGACTTAAAATCTTATGTCTCAAGGTGACGAGCGCAATCGTAGTGCCGCTCAGAATTTTTGGGTTTTTCAAGACTCCGAGCGGCACTGCATTGAAATGGGTAGGGCGCATCATTTAGAAACAGCTCAACGTCCTGCTCGTCTCGTCCCTTATTTTCATAAAAAAAGACCCATCCTTTTCTCTAAACGAACACTAATTGACTGCGACCCTGGCTCGTAGAACCAGATTTATAGACTAATAATAATCGTAGCTATAATAATATACTCTATTAATGTTAATTTTAAGATTAATTAACACATGCATTCATATTAAAACGTACTGTGTAGTTCATAAAATAAGAGAGATAATTTCTCAGGTCTGAAGCATATAATTGTGAATGAGTTAAAGTGGTTTAAAACCCTGCTTTTAATTAAATTATTTAAACTTGAATATTTAAACAAGCATACTTACAAAGAAAATATTTTTTCAGCTGCTATCGAGTACTCGCCAAATTAAATAAAGCCTCTTTTCATTACATACAATATGTTGTCGTTAAATTTAATTTTATATATTGTGTTCACTGATAATTAAATTAAAAATACACACCTTGGAAACGATTCTGAAAGGTCACAATATCACTTCGATCCAATGTTATTAATGCACAGTTTATAGTATGCGAACGTATGGAAGAACCACACAATCTGTATAGCAACAAACGTCCTACCCCGACAAGCCCCGTTGCAATACTGAATTCTGATTAGAGATTACTGTCTAGTCTAGTGAGTAGCGACAAGAGTGTCTGAGAGAATGAACTTACGGAATATATAAAGAGAGCTGTTCGTCCTATATATCAG
The DNA here is from genome assembly GCF_905404315.1 of Leptidea sinapis. NCBI lineage: Eukaryota > Metazoa > Arthropoda > Insecta > Lepidoptera > Pieridae > Leptidea > Leptidea sinapis. The sequence goes on along the minus strand of NC_066280.1, from coordinate 13,144,463 downwards.
CTTGGTTATAGACAGTCTCTCAAAGAAAATTTTAAAGAAATAAATGTTATGACTGTTCATTGTCAGTACATTTATGAAAATTTTATATACGTTCACAAAAATCGTCACCTTTTTGCTCTTAATAGTGATTTTCATTATTATAACACTAGAAATTTAAGGGTAAATGTATACGCTTCTATAATGAGGTCCCAGCCACTGTTCAGGCATTATCTATAAATAAATTTAAATGTTTTATAAAGAAAATGGCTCTGTCGTAAATCCTATTACTCCACTGCCGAATATCTAAATGATCGGACAGCCTGGGACTAGATTGTGATTATTTTATAGCGATAGAAATGACTATACAATATTGTATATTTTTATTGAAAAGTGCGCAAAAAAAGAATGCTGGGAGAGTTTCTTGCGCCGCTTCTTCTCTCTCAGAGCGCCATTTGTTTCCGAAGCGGTAGTAGTATCTAGTAGTTATTAGAAATGACATCAAAAAGAATTCTAAAGGAATCAATTTTGAGAAAATAAATGCCTTTTATGCCTTTTTATAATATATCGGCCAGTTTTCAACAAGCCAAGTCCTAACATTGGTAATAGTTTTGTAGTAACTGTTGCAAGCTCAAGCAGCATGCAGGGGCTTTTTGCAATAAGCCAGTCTGGGCATATTATTTTACCCTAAACGACATGCCTAACGGCCGTTCCCAATATTCAGTCTATCTCTTACTTGAGATAAAAATCGTAACTATAGTTAACTTTTCTGTCCCAATATCGACGGTAACTAACCTTATCCATATACGCTGTCTATCAATGGGACGGCGTATGACTTACCAGCGATAGAAGTTTGTATGGAAAATGCAATTCAAGCGTCTAAGCCGATCAGATGACTTATCAGGTATATTGGCACAGCTTCAGATTATTGACAGCTAATTACTGACAGTAGAAGGTAGTAATTTATTCATATCTGTAGATGGTATATTGGGAACGGCCGGTAGGGACCTTCAAGTTCACATACTCCTAACTAATAATCTTAAAAATATAATATAAACACACTCTAACACAAATTATCTTGCCCCAAACTAGGCATGATTTTTATGAAAATAAGGGATGAGACGTGCAGTACGTTCAGCTGATGGTAATTGGTACGCCATATCCATTACAATTCAGTGCCACTCAAGATTCTCGAAAACTCAAAATTTCTGAGCGGCACTACAATTGCGCTCGTCACCTTGATACATAAGATGTTAAGTCTCATTTGCCCAGTTATTTCACTAGCTACGGCGTCCTTCAGTCCGAAACACAGAAATGTTTACACATTACTGCTTCACAGCAGATATAAGCGCCGTTGTGGTACCCATAATCTAGCCGGCATCCTGTGCAAAGGAGCCTCCAACTGATCTCTTATTTTTATCCTTCAGAGAACTTCCAAGGATATCACTAAATTATTTTCGTGATACTCTAATCCCTTCACTTGCAATGTAATACACAAGCTTAAGAACTAAAAAAACAATAACAAAATGACGATTTATCAAATTTTATTAAATCTTGGGGTTCTGAACTCAAAGTTCGGCGCACGGACTAGTAAAAAAGAAGGACTCCGCGCCGTGATATTAGCAAGTGAAGCACCTTTATGCTTGTGTGTGTACCAGTTACACAATTTTTTCTCCCTTAAATAATCATATATCCACATATACTATTTTATAATGTTTTTACACTTTATCACAACGCACGCAGGCATTTTAAAATATTTTATTGAGACGCAAACTGATTTGTCACAGACCATGACAATTCTCATAATGGCCGCCTATCAGCCTGTAGTAGTGTGTTCGTGGGACTATGTATTTACACGTTAATCGGCTTGGTTTGGTGCTACACTGTTATGTAAGGTGACACGGAGTCCTTATTTTTTTACTAGTCCGTGGTTCGGCTACGTAATATTTATTAATTTATTATATACATACACTTTATCACATAATATTACATTATATTTGGTCCCTACACTAGGCGTAGCCTGTCCTGTAGGCAACCAATTTACATCCTAAGGTTAACAATATGAGCCGAAAGGTCAAAAAGTGCACTCTGTATATGTGTGTGTGTGTCTCTGGGTGTGTGTGTGTATGTGTGTGTGTGTGTGTGTGAGGGTGGGTGTGAGTGAGTGTGAGTATCTGATTAATCATGTTACAAAGATTAACATATTAAATGACAGTTCCAATTTATTTTTAGTGGCTGCATAGAAATAATTTTTACATGCACACACAAACTTCTATGTGTACGTAGATGCGTTTATACTTTGCATATTGCTAATCTTATCTGGGTTAGCAGTCACATACACCAATGTCGTAATCTACGTGAGAAAAAGTTTTGGTAAATAAAAACGCGTGAACCAAATTAGAAGTACGCAACATAGAGCAGATATTTAATATAGTTTTGAATGAATATATACATATGGACAATTCACATCATACAAAATGAATATCCGGACGACCGAGAATCGCTCGGATTTTTAAGAATGTACAAAACTTGAACAAAAAATAACCTAATAGGACATCTGGATTCGCACCGGGGTCTTCTGCTATTACAGTCTTGTATATAGTGGCGAAATTTTCCTTTGTTTTCTAATGTTATTCTAGCTGCTTCTCATTAGAACACGGATAAAACTACAATTTTTAAATTGAAACCTAGCTAGAACGATTTATCGCCTCCGAGTTCCCATGTATACTTAATTTTATAAAAATCGATTGAGCCGTTTCCGAGATTCAGATTATATATATACAAGAATTGCTCGTTAAAAAGATATAAGATATATGGCACATGTCACAAATGATACCATACTAAGCATCGATTATACATTTCTGCGTTTACTCCAGTTGTTTAAAATATTATTGGTCAATAGGCAGCAACGTAAACAATTTTTCATTACTCCTACTCGGAAAGTAATGTTGTTTTGATCTGATTATTGGGTGGAAAATGCTGCTTCCCTCCATAGAGAGGTAAAAACTCATACAAATTACTTCCCACCTAAGGGCCGGAATGAACTTTAAAAATAGAACTGCTGTGATCAGTTTTATGTAAAAAAAGAACTAATTAAAAAAAAATGCTGCGGCCATGTGAAATTCTAAACAGCCCTTGTGAACTTAGCGCAAACTTCTTTGAGCGGAATAAACTGCAACAATTACGCGGTAAGTTCCATATTTGAAATTTAAAAAGTCGACATAAATTGGCGGGATACTAATGTGTGCTTAGATAAACAACTAGTTTTATTTTCCTCATATTCGAAATGAAAAGTAGAGTGTTTAACTCGGGAAAAAGTATCAATTCCTACTCGGACTATAGCCGACCTCGCTGCGCTCGGGCGTCTAAATACCTCGGGAATTGATTCATTCGACCCTTGGTTAACAATCTACTATTTCAGTTTAGGCTGCATATTTTGAATTTAGACCCCAATTTGGACAGTGACATCAATGGAGTAGCAGTTAGGTATTTTTTTAAACCCTATATCTTATATCACAAGGTGATGCATTTGTAGTGCCGCTCAGATTTTTTGGGTTTTTCAAGAATCCTGAGCGGCACTGCATTGTAAAGGGCAGGGTCTATCAATTACCATCAGCTGAGCGTCCTGCTCGTCTCGTCCCTTATTTTCATAAAAAAAAAGGTGAGAACTAAGGTCACCGATATAGCCCACCGAATACGCAGTGACAGTGAGCTGGTTACATTAGCCGCAGAACAGACGTTTGTCTGCGCTGGCCCGACGTGCTTTGGGTGGAGACAGCTCAAAAAGTTATTCCAAATTAAAAGCCTTTTTTCCTTATCTTACCTTTGTCACTACAGAATTACATGACAAGTAATTTTAACTTAAGAGTAAGTTTTCATTGCGTTTATAAATAAGACAGTATATGTCATACAACATAAAATTATAGATGCTTAAACAAACAGCGTATTCTATATCAACAAAATTTAAAATATGTAAATTAACGGGATGCCCATTTCCGTTCCTGAGCAGTTCGAAGGCTTCACTAACCCTTCGCATATTAATTAGTCAATGCAGCCAAGGGTCATAATTCCATGGATGTTTTAAAGGAAATGTGACCGATACTATCCGCCAATTTGGAACGGCTTCTAGCCAAAGTAAACCATGTCAATTGCAACTTGTTACTTTTCAGCCAAAACCAGCAGTAACTGAGTTACCTATAATATACGCGAGTTACATAAGACCCATTTGTAATTATAAATATTAATACAT